>NW_027364399.1:0-239638 GCF_046119375.1 Phyllobates terribilis
CTTTGATTAGGTGTTTTCCAAACATTGATGAACAAACGCTTCACATGTTCTTCAAGGAGTTTCTAATGGAATCCATTCTTGATAGAAGGTCCAAAAATGTCCTCAAAATGTAACACTTAGAAGATGCTTGTTTGTCAAGGAAGTAAGAATCTTTCTACGGTTCTTCCTCAAATTGCATCAAGCATTCCAAGGCCCATGCAATACACAAAACAATTTACGCACCAGGCTCTGTGCATGCACATAATTTTACAACAATGCAGTAAAAACAAATCTTTGACAAGAGCTTTTACTGTATTTATCATTGTAAAATGTGTGGGTTATGCACGGAAACAATAAAGTAGTTGAACAAGTATTTCTTACCGTAATTGGCCTGAGGATAACATATTTCTACGACTGCAAAGAGGATATTGCCTGGATCAAGGGTGGTCTTTTGTTTTTTAACTGAAACACAACAGATTAGATTGTAGTAATAAAAATGCAATCTCAATGTACAGCCTCTCAGCTTTCTGACACATGATGATTGCATATTGTCTACATTTAAAGCTTTGAAAATGTGATAGCGTTCTTGAGCAAATGCTTACCACACAATTGGAGTAAGACATGAATTCTACAATATCTTCCAAGGATTCCAAGAGTCCACATAAGGCTTTCAGGTAAGGATTTTCCTGACCTACCAAAAAAGTAAAAACAAACCATATCAGGTAGGACAAACAGGGTAAATTACATCTAAGCATTGAATATTTACTTTTGTCCTACTTACTTTGATTTGGAGTTTTCCAAGAAAATGATTAATAAATCCACACATCGTCTTCTAGGTCCTTCTGAGGTCATCTTTTCTTGATGGAAGGTCCAAAATGTTCTCACAGTCCAACATTTAAAAGATGTTCCCTTTGTCAAAAATGGAAGAACACAACCAAGGTTCTTCTAGAAAAATCATCTACCATGCTATTGCTCATGGAATGCACAACAATTATTGCTCAGAGCTCTGTGCATGCATAGTTTCACAACAATGCAGTAAAATATCTCTTTGACAAGAGTTTTTACTTATTCATCATTGTGAAATGTGTGGGCATTGCACATGTACAGACAAGTAGTTGAACATGACCTTCTTTCCTTAATTGGCCCAAAAAAACATATTTCAATTACTACAAAGAGGGAATTACCTGGATCTAGGACGGCCCTTCATTTTTCTAACTAAGGAAAGTAAACAGATTAGCTTGTAATAATAAAAATGCAATCTCAATGTAAAGCCTCTCAGCTTTCTGACATATGATGATTACATATAATCTACATCCATAGCTATATACATGTAATTGAATAGTGTAGCAAATACTTACCTCCCAATTGGGGCACAACGTGAATTCTATAATGTATTCCATTGATTCCAAGAGTCCACAGAGTGCTTCCAGAGAAATTATTTTCTGACCTACACAAAACAAAACAAAAAATGTCAGCTAGGACCAATGGAGAAGATAGAATGCAAAAATTGAAATACTAAATTTGTTTTACTTACTTTGAGTAGGTGTTTTCCAAAAATTGATGAACAAACGCTTCACATGTTCTTCAAGGAGTTTCTAATGGAATACATTCTTGATAGAAGGTCCAAAAATGTCCTCAAAATGTAACACTTAGAAGATGCTTGTTTGTCAAGGAAGTAAGAATATTTCTACGGTTCTTCTTCAAATTGCATCAACCATTCCATGGCCCATGCAATATGCAAAACAATTCACGCCCCAGGCTCTGTGCATGCACATGATTTCACAACAATGCAGTAAAAACAAATCTTTGACAAGAGCTTTTACTGTATTTATCATTGTAAAATGTGTGCGTAATGCACAGAAACAACCAAGTAGTATAACAAGTATTTCTCACAGTAATTGGCCTGAGGAAAACATATTTCTACGACTGCAAAGAGGATATTGCCTGGATCAAGGATGGTCTTTTGTTTTTCAACTGAAACACAACAGATTAGATTGTAGTAATAAAAATGCAATCTCAATGTAAAGCCTCTCAGCTTTCTGACACATGAGGATTGCATATTGTCTACATTTAAAGCTTTGAAAATGTGATACAGTTCTTGAGCAAATGCGTACCACACAATTGGAGTATGACCTGAATTCTACAATATCTTCCAAGGATTCCAAGAGTCTACATAAGGCTTTCAGGTAAGGATTTTCCTGACCTACAAAAAAAGTAAAAACAAACAATATCAGGTAGGACAAACTGGGTAGACTAAATCTAAGCTTTGAATTATTACATTTGTCCTACTTACTTTGATTTGGAGTTTTCCAAGAAAATTATCAATATATCCACCCATCTTCTTCTAGGTCCTTCTGAGGTAATCTTTTCTTGATGGAAGGTCCAAAATGTTCTCACAGTCCAACATTTAAAAGATGTCCCCTTTGTCAAAATGGAAGAACACATCCAAGGTTCCTCTAGAAAAATCATCTACCATGCTATTGGTCATGGAATGTACAAAAATTATTGCTCAGAGCTCTGTGCATGCAAAGCTTCACAACAATCCAGTAAAACAACTCTTTGACAAGAGTTTTTACTTATTCATCATTGTGAAATGTGTGGGCATTGCACAAGTACAGACAAATAGTTGAACATGACCTTCTTTCCTTAAATGGCCCATAAAAACATATTTCAATTACTACAAAGGGGGAATTGCCTGGATCGAGGATGGCCTTTCATTTTTCTAACTAAGGAAAGTAAACAGATTAGCTTGTAGTAATAAAAATGCAATCTCAATGTAAAGCCTCTCAGCTTTCTGTCATATGATGAACGCATATAATCTCCATCCATAGCTATATACATGTAATTAAATGGGGTAGTAAATACTTACCTCCCAATTGGGGCACAACGCAAATTCTATAATGTATTCCATTGATTCCAAGAGTCCAAAAAGTGCTGCCAGAGAAATTATTTTCTGACCTACACAAAACAAAACAAAAAATGTCAGCTAGGACCAATGGAGAAGATAGAATGCAAAAATTGAAATACTAAATTTGTTTTACTTACTTTGTTTAGGTGTTTTCCAAAAATTGATGAACAAATGCTTCACATGTTCTTCGAGGAGTTTCTAATGGAATCTAATCTTGATAGAAGGTCCAAAAATGTCCTCAAAATGTAACACTTAGAAGATGCTTGTTTGTCAAGGAAGTAAGAATCTTTCTACGGGTCTTCCTCAAAGTGCATCAACCATTCCATGGCCCATGCAATACGCAAAACAATTTACGCCCCAGGTTCTGTGCATGCACATGATTTCACAACAATGCAGAAAAAACAAATCTTTGACAAGAGCTTTTACTGTATTTATCATTGTAAAATGTGTGCGTAATGCACAGAAACAACCAAGTAGTTGAACAAGTATTTCTTACCGTAATTGGCCTGAGGATAACATATTTTCTATGACTGCAAAGAGGATATTGCCTGGATCAAGGATGGTCTTTTGTTTTTTAACTGAAACACAACAGAATAGATTGTAGTAATACAATTGCAATCTCAATGTAAAGCCTCTCAGCTTTCTGACACATGATGATTGCATATTGTCTACATTTAAAGCTTTGAAAATGTGATAGAGTTCTTAAGCAAATGCTTACCACACAATTGGAGTATGGCCTGAATTCTACGATATCTTCCAAGGATTCCAAGAGTCCACATAAGGCTTTCAAGTAAGGATTTTCCTGACCTGCAAAAAAAGTAAAAACAAACTATATCAGGTAGGACAAACAAGGTAGATTAAATCTAAGCATTGAAATATTATATTTGTCCTACTTACTTTGATTTGGAGTTTTCCAAGAAAATTATCAATAAATCCACACATCTTCTTCTAGCTCCTTCTGAGGCAATCTTTTCTTGATGGAAGGTCCAAAATGTTCTCACAGTCCAATATTTAAAAGATGTCCACTTTGTCAAAAATGGAAGAACACATCCAAGGTTCATCTAGAAAAATCATCTATCATGCTATTGCTCAAGAAATGCACAAAAATTATTGCTCAGAGCTCTGTGCATGCATAGTTTCACAACAATGCAGTAAAACAACTCTTTGACAAGAGTTTTTACTTATTCATCATTGTGAAATGTGTGGGCATTGCACAAGTACAGCCAACTAGATGAACATGACCTTCTTTCCATAATTGGCCCCAAAAAACATATTTCAATTACTACAAAGGGGGAATTGCCTGGATCGAGGACGGCCTTTCATTTTTCTAACTAAGGAAAGTAAACAGATTAGCTTGTAGTAATAAAAATGCAATCTCAATGTAAAGCCTCTCAGCTTTCTGTCATATGATGAACGCATATAATCTCCATCCATAGCTATATACATGTAATTAAATGGGGTAGTAAATACTTACCTCCCAATTGGGGCACAATGCAAATTCTATAATGTATTCCATTGATTCCAAGAGTCCAAAAAGTGCTGCCAGAGAAATTATTTTCTGACCTACACAAAACAAAACAAAAAATGTCAGCTAGGACCAATGGAGAAGATAGAATGCAAAAATTGAAATACTAAATTTGTTTTACTTACTTTGTTTAGGTGTTTTCCAAAAATTGATGAACAAATGCTTCACATGTTCTTCGAGGAGTTTCTAATGGAATCTAATCTTGATAGAAGGTCCAAAAATGTCCTCAAAATGTAACACTTAGAAGATGCTTGTTTGTCAAGGAAGTAAGAATCTTTCTACGGGTCTTCCTCAAAGTGCATCAACCATTCCATGGCCCATGCAATACGCAAAACAATTTACGCCCCAGGTTCTGTGCATGCACATGATTTCACAACAATGCAGAAAAAACAAATCTTTGACAAGAGCTTTTACTGTATTTATCATTGTAAAATGTGTGCGTAATGCACAGAAACAACCAAGTAGTTGAACAAGTATTTCTTACCGTAATTGGCCTGAGGATAACATATTTTCTATGACTGCAAAGAGGATATTGCCTGGATCAAGGATGGTCTTTTGTTTTTTAACTGAAACACAACAGAATAGATTGTAGTAATACAATTGCAATCTCAATGTAAAGCCTCTCAGCTTTCTGACACATGATGATTGCATATTGTCTACATTTAAAGCTTTGAAAATGTGATAGAGTTCTTAAGCAAATGCTTACCACACAATTGGAGTATGGCCTGAATTCTACGATATCTTCCAAGGATTCCAAGAGTCCACATAAGGCTTTCAAGTAAGGATTTTCCTGACCTGCAAAAAAAGTAAAAACAAACTATATCAGGTAGGACAAACAAGGTAGATTAAATCTAAGCATTGAAATATTATATTTGTCCTACTTACTTTGATTTGGAGTTTTCCAAGAAAATTATCAATAAATCCACACATCTTCTTCTAGCTCCTTCTGAGGCAATCTTTTCTTGATGGAAGGTCCAAAATGTTCTCACAGTCCAATATTTAAAAGATGTCCACTTTGTCAAAAATGGAAGAACACATCCAAGGTTCATCTAGAAAAATCATCTATCATGCTATTGCTCAAGAAATGCACAAAAATTATTGCTCAGAGCTCTGTGCATGCATAGTTTCACAACAATGCAGTAAAACAACTCTTTGACAAGAGTTTTTACTTATTCATCATTGTGAAATGTGTGGGCATTGCACAAGTACAGCCAACTAGATGAACATGACCTTCTTTCCATAATTGGCCCCAAAAAACATATTTCAATTACTACAAAGGGGGAATTGCCTGGATCGAGGACGGCCTTTCATTTTTCTAACTAAGGAAAGTAAACAAATTAGCTTATAATAATAAAAATGCAATCTCAATGTAAAGCCTCTCAGCTTTCTGACATATGATGATCGCATATAATCTCCATCCATAGCTATATACATGTAATTAAATGGGGTAGTAAATACTTACCTCCCAATTGGGGCACAACATGAATTCTATAATGTATTCCATTGATTCCAAGAGTCCAAAAAGTGCTTCCAGAGAAATTATTTTCTGACCTACACAAAACAAAGCAAAAAATGTCAGCTAGGACCAATGGAGAAGATAGAATGCAAAAATTGAAATACTAAATTTGTTTTACTTACATTGAGTAGGTGTTTTCCAAAAATTGATGAACAAATGCTTCACATGTTCTTCAAGGAGTTTCTAATTGAATCCATTCTTGATAGAAGGTTCAAAAAGGTCCTCAAAATGTAACACTTAGAAGATGCTTGTTTGTCAAGGAAGTAAGAATCTTTCTACGGTTCTTCCTCAAAGCACATCAACCATTCCATGGCCCATGCAATACGCAAAACAACTTACTTCCCAAGCTCTGTGCATGCACATGATTTCACAACAATGCAGTAAAAACAAATCTTTCACAAGAGCATTTACTGTATTTATCATTGTAAAATGTGTGGGTAATGCACAGAAACAACCAAGTAGTTGAACAAGTATTTCTTACCGTTATTGGCCTGAGGATAACATATTTCTACGACTGCAAACAGGATATTGCCTGGATCAAGGATGGTCTTTTGTTTTTAAACTGAAACACAACAGATTAGATTGTAGTAATAAAAATGCAATCTCAATGTAAAGCCTCTCAGCTTTCTGACACATGATGATTGCATATTGTCTACATTTAAAGCTTTGAAAATGTGATAGAGTTCTTGAGCAAATGTGACGCGCCCCCAGGGCCGTGGGTTACTCTGCAGCCGGGCCTTTGTGTATGCCGGTAGGGGAGTATCACGGTGGCTGGCCCGGTCCGTGACCCAGGGCGGTCAGTGCACAAGGGGGGTACTTTAATATGGGATTTTTGGGATTGTTCATGAAGCCACCTGTGGATTGCGGCTAAAGGGGACCGCCGCTGGGGAGCAGTCCTCTGGAGCTTGTGTTACGGCAGCAGGGATGGTGTGGCTCTCCACAGGTAGAGCTAGCTCCAGGGCAGTGTATGGTGTAATGGATGGTGGTTGTGCTGGGCGTTGTAGTGCAGAGAGGGAACGATGGCACAGATTAAAGAATGGACGAAGGCAGTGCGGTGCAGTCATCCGAGTTTTTACTGACAATTATTATGACAGTTCCACTGGTGCACTGTACAGGTGCTAGCCTTACATGTCGCGCTGCATTCACCAGGCAGGGGTTCAGCACTTCCTCAGGTAGATCAGGAATACCTGGCAGAACCCCACTTTCTTGTGTTCCTATCTAGACCGTCTTCACGCTGGGTCTTTCTCTCTCTTGCCATGCGCTTCCCACTCTCAATCCTGCTCGGGTGCTCTGAAGTCCCTACTGTCCGTCAGAGTTCACAGACCTGCTTGACCCTCACGGGGATTAGAATGAGGCTTCGGCAACTGACTATATAATCCAGGAGCCTCCGGTTCTTCCAGCCGGGACTTGAAGTACACAACTGGGCCAGGGGCCGGTCCCCTTCCTGCGGCCTACGATCCCTCTGTCTTCTGAGAGATGCGGGCCATACAGGTGCCTTCCTGCACTCGCCGTACCCCCCCTAGGATCCCTTCTTAGAACGGATCCTACTCCCTGCTCCCCTCCTGGGCCTCTGACACTAGGCCCAAGTTGTGGAGCAGAGCTCCTACTGAGACTCTGCTTCCAGACTGTTCTCCAACTACTAGTCTGACTGATCTGCCACCCTAAAATGGCTTCCCTATTTATACTCCTACCAAAGTGCTCCCCCTAACTACTTCCTCCACCCACACCCACTACTGGTTCCCCCTACCTCTGGGTTCCCCCCACTCCAGCCAGGGTCAGAGCTCAGCAGAAACATAAATTGCGTCTTGCCCTTCCTGCTGGCCTACAGCAGTGTAGTGTTGGATGCAGGTGTTGGGGTTCCGAGCAGCACTCCCTTCTTACCTGAGAGAAGGAGACACCACACCTCTGGGTGAGGTGAAGTACCTCTGTGGCGACTGAACCCTCAGGGGTGCCACAAATGCTTACCACACATTTGGAGTATGATCTGAATTCTACAATATCTTCCAAGGATTCCAAGAGTCCACATAAGGCTTTCAGGTAAGGAATTTCCGGACCTACATAAAAAGTAAGAAAAATATATATCAGGTAGGACAAACAGGGTAGATTAAATCTAAGCTCTGAATTATTACATTTGTCCTACTTACTTTGATTTGGAGTGTTCTTAGAAAATTATCAACAAATCCACACATCTTCTTCTAGGTCCTTCTGAGGTAATCTTTTCTTGATGGAAGGTCCAAAATGTTCTCACAGTCCAACATTTAAAAGATGTCCCCTTTGTCAAAAATGGAAGAACACATCCAAGGTTCTTCTAGAAAAATCATTTACCATGCTATTGCTCATGGAATGCACAAAAAATATTGCTCAGATCTCTGTGCATGCATAGTTTCACAACAATGCAGTAAAACAACTCTTTGACAAGAATTTTTACTTATTCATCATTGTGAAATGTGTGGGCATTGCACAAGTACAGCCAACTAGTTGAATATGACCTTCTTTCCATAATTGGCCCAAAAAAACATATTTCAATTACTACAAAGGGGGAATTGCCTGGATCGAGGACGGCCTTTCATTTTTCTAACTAAGGAAAGTGAACAGATTATCTTGTAGTAATAAAAATGCAATCTCAATGTAAAGCCTCTCAGCTTTCTGACATATGATGATTGCATATAATCTACATCCATAGCTATATACATGTAATTGAATGGTATAGTAAATACTTACCTCCCAATTGGGGCACAACGTGAATTATATAATGTATTCCACTGATTCCAAGAGTCCACAAAGTGCTTCCAGAGAAATTATTTTCTGACCTACACAAAACAAAACAAAAAATGTCAGCTAGGACCAATGGAGAAGATAGAATGCAAAACTTGAAATACTAAATTTGTTTTACTTACTTTAATTAGGTGTTTTCCAAAAATTGATGAACAAATGCTTCACATGTTCTTCAAGGCGTTTCTAATGGAATCCATTCTTTATAGACGGTCCAAAAATGTTCTCAAAATGCAAAACTTAGAAGATGCTTGTTTGTCAAAGAAGGAAGAATCTTCTACGGTTCTTCCTCAAAGTGAATTAACTATTCCATGGCCCATGCAATATGCAAAACAATTTATGCCCCAGGCTCTGTGCATGCACATGATTTCACAACAATGCAGTAAAAACAAATCTTTGACAAGAGCTTTTACTGAATTTATCATTGTAAAATGTGTGGGTAATGCACAGAAACAACCAAGTAGTTGAACAAGTATTTCTTACCGTAATTGGCCTGAGGAAAACATATTTCTATGACTGCAAAGTGGATATTCCCTGGATCAAAGATGGTCTTTTGTTTTTTAACTGACACACAACAGATTAGATTGTAGTAATAAAAATGCAATCTCAATGTAAAGCCTCTCAGCTTTCTGACACATGATGATTGCATATTGTCTACATTTAAAGCTTTGAAAATGTGATAGAGTTCTTGAGCAAATGCTTACCACACAATTGGAGTATGACCTGAATTCTACAATATCTTCCAAGGATTCCAAGAGTCCACATAAGGCTTTCAGGTAAGGATTTTCCGGACCTACAAAAAAAGTAAAAAACAAACATATCAGGTAGGACAAACAGGGTAGATTAAATCCAAACATTGAATCATTACATTTGTCCTACTTACTTCGATTTGGAGTTTTCCAAGAAAATGATCAATAAATCCAAACATCTTCTTCGAGGTTCTTCTGAGGTAATCTTTTCTTGATGGAAGGTCCAAAATGTTCTCACTGTACAATATTTAGAAGATGCTCTTTGTCAAAAATGGAAGAACACATCCAAGGCTATTCTAGAAAAATCTTCAACCATGCTATTGCTCATGGAATGCACAAAAATTATTGCTCAAAGCTCTGTGCATGCATAGTTTCACAACAATGCAGTAAAACAACTCTTTGACAAGAGCTTTTAATGTATTTATCATTGTGAAATGTGTGGGCATTGCTAAAGAACAGCCAAGCAATTGAATGTGACCTTTTTTCCTTAATTGGCATGAGAATAACATGTTTCAAAAACTTCAAAGGGGGAATTGCATACATCGAGGACGGCCTTTTATTTTTTCAAGGAGATTTGTACAAGGTAAATGGGATTTTGAATAAGGAAGGTTCTCACTCCATTTTGCAACGCCTTTCCATACCCTGTGGACTGCGCTTGATCGGAGCCAATTTCATCCTACAACAAGACAATGACCCAAAGCACACCTCCAAATTATACATGAACTATTTAGGGAAGAAGCAGGCAGCTGGTATTCTATCTGTAATGGAGTGGCCAGCGCAGTCACCAGATCTCAACCCCATTGAGCTTTTGTGGGAGCAGCTTGACCGTATGGAACTCAAAAAGTGCCCATCAAGCCAATCCAACTTGTGGGAGGGGCTTCAGGAAGCATGGGGTGAAATTTCTCAAGATTACCTCAGCAAATTAACAGTTAGAATGCCAGAGGTCTGCAAAGCTGTAATTGCTGCAAAGGGAGCATTCTTTGACAAAAGCAAACTTTAAAGGAGAAAATTATTCTTTCTAATAAAAATCATTATTTATAACCTTGTCAATGTCTGGACCATATTTTCAATTCATTTTGCAACTCATTTGATAAATAAAAGTATGAGTTTTCATGGAAAACACAAAATTGTCTGAGTGACCCCCAAACTTTTGAACGGTAGTGTACACTAGCTATTGAGCCTGTTCTACGCTCGGTTGGCGAGCATTTTTATTGGTATATGGTCTCTCATGCTAGTATGTGCTGCCCCCATTCTGGTATTTGAGCTGCCCCCATCCTGGTATTTGTGTTCCCCAATCCTGTTCCTGCATCCTGCTATGTGCTGCCCTCATCCCTATCCTGGTATGCATGGCATGCCTCATCCCTATCCTGGTATGCATGGCACCCCTCACCACTAATCCTGGTATGCATTGCACCCCTCAGCCCCAATCCTGGTATGCATGGCACCCCTCACCCCCAATCCTGGTATGCATGACACCCCTCAATCCCAATCCTGTATGCATGGCACAACTAACACCCAAACCTGGTATGCATGGCACCCCTTATCCCCAATCCTGGTATGCATGGCACCCCTCATCCCGAATCCTGTTATGCATGGCACCCATCATCCCCAATCCTGGTATGCATGGCACCCCTCATCCCCAATCCTGGTATGCATGGCACCCCTCATCCCCAATCCTGGTATGTATGGCACTCCTAATCCCCAATCCTGGTATGCATTGCACTCATCATCCCCAATCCTGGTATGCATGACACCCCTCAATCCCAATCCTGTATGCATGGCACAACTAACACCCAAACCTGGTATGCATGGCACCCCTTATCCCCAATCCTGGTATGCATGGCACCCCTCATCCCGAATCCTGTTATGCATGGCACCCCTCATCCCCAATCCTGGTATGCATGGCACCCCTCATCCCCAATCTTGGTATGCATGGCACCCCTCACCCCCAATCTTGGTATGCATGGCACCCCTCATCCCCAATCCTGGTATGCATGGAACTCCTCATCCCCAATCCTGGTATGCATGGCACCCCTCATCCCAATCCTGGTATGCATGGCACCCCTCATCCCCAATCCTGGTACGCATGGCACCCCTCATCCCCAATCCTGGCATGCATGGCACCCCTCATCCTGGTATACATGGCTCCCTCATCCCTATCCTGGTATGTATGCTACCCTTCATCCTGGTATGCATTGTACTCCTCATCCAAATCCTGGTATGCATGGCCCCTGCAGATCCATATACTGGTATGCATGGTACCCCTCATCCCTATCCTGGTATGCATGGCACCCCTCATCCCCAATCCTGGTACGCATGGCACCCCTCATCCCCAATCCTGGTATGCATGGCACTGCTTATCCCCAATCCTGGTATGCATGGCACCCCTCATCCCAATCCTGGTTTGCATGGCACCCCTCATCTCCAATCCTGGTATGCATAGCACCCCTCATCCCCAATCCTGGCATGCATGGCACCCCTCATCCTGGTATGCATGGCTCCCTCATCCCTATCCTGGTATGTATGGTACCCCTCATCCTGGTATGCATGGTACCCCTCATCCCTATCCTGGTATGCATGGTACTCCATCCCTCATCCTGATATACATGGTACCCCTTATCCCTATTCTGGTATACATGGCCACTCACCCGAATTCTGGTATGCATGGCCCCCCATATCCCTATCCTGGTATGCATGGTACCCCTCATCCCTATCCTGGTATGCATGGCACCCCTCATCCCTCAATCCTTGTATGCATGGCACTCCTCATCCCCAATCCTGGTATGCATTGCACCCATCATCCCCAATCCTGGTATGCATGGCACTCCTCATCACCAATCCTGGTATGCCTGGCACCCCTCATCCCCAATCTTGGTATGCATGGCACCCGTCAACCCCAATCTTGGTATGCATGGTACCCCTCAGCCCCAATGTTGGTATGCATGGCACCCCTCATCGCCAATCCTGGTATGTATGGCACTCCTCATCCCCAATCCTGGCATGCATTGCACCCATCATCCCCAATCCTGGTATGCATGGCACTCCTCATCCCCAATCCTGGTATGAATGGCACCCCTCATCCCCAATCTTGGTATGCATGGCACCCCTCAACCCCAATCTTGGTATGCATGGTACCCCTCAGCCCCAATCTTGGTATGCATGGCACCCCTCATCCCCCATCCTGGTATGCATGGCACTCCTCATCCCCAATCCTGGTATTTATGGCATCCCTCATCCCCAATCCTGGTATGTGTGGCACTCCTCATCCCCAATCCTGGTATGCATTGCAGCCATCATCCCCAATCCTAGTATGCATAGCACTCCTCATCCCCAATCCTGGTATGCCTGGCACCCCTCATCCTCAATCTTGGTATGCATGGCACCCCTCAACCCCAATCTTGGTATGCATGGCACCCCTCATCCCCAATCCTGGTATGCATGGCACTCCTCATCTCCAATCCAGGTATGCATGGCACCCCTCAACCCCAATCTTGGTATGCATGGCACCTCTCATCCCCAATCCTGGTATGCATGGCACTCCTCATCCCCAATCCTGGTATGCCTAACTCCCCTCATCCCCAATCCTGGTATGTATGGCACTCCTCATCCCCAATCCTGGTATGCATAGCACCCATCATCCCCAATCCTGGTATGCATGGCACCCCTCAACCCCAATCCTGGCATGCATGGCACCCCACATCCTGGTATATATGGCTCCCTCATTCCTATTCTGGTATGTATGGTACCTCTCATCCTCGTATACATGGTACTCCTCATCCGAATCCTGGTATGCATGGCCCCCCCCAGATCCCTATCCTGGTATGCATGGTACATCTCATCCCTATCCTGGTATGCATGGCACCCCTTATCCAAAATCCTGGTATGCATGGCACCCCTCAACCACAATCTTGGTATGCATGGCACCCCTCATACCCAATCCAGGTATGCATGGCACCGCTCATCCCCAATCCTGGCATGCATGGCACCCCTCAACCGCAATCTTGGTATGCAAGGCACCCCTCATCCCCAATCCTGGTATGCATGGCACCACTCATCCCAATGCTGGTATGCATGGCACCCCTCATCCCCAATCCTGGTTTGCAAGGCACCCCTCATTCGCAATCCTGGCATGCATGGCACCCCTCATACTGGTATGCATGGTACCACTCATCCGAATCCAGGCATCTATGGACCCCTCAGAGCCCTATCCTGGTATGCATGGTACCCCTCATCCCTATCCTGGTATGCATGGTACCCCTTATCCAAAATCCTGTTATGCATGTCACCCCTAATACACAATCCTGGTATGCATGGCACCCCTCATCCCCAATCCTGGTATGCATGGCACCCCTCATCACCAATCCTGGTAAGCATGGCACCACTCATCCCCAATCCTGGTATGCATGGCACCCCTCATCCCAATCCTGGTATGCATGGCACCTCTCATCCCCAATCCTGGCATGCATGGCATCCATCATCCCCAATCCTAGTATTCATGGCACCCCTCATCCCCAATCTTGGTATGCATGGCACCCAATCCCTCATCCAGATATACATGCCACCCTCAGCCCTTTCCTGGTATACATGACCCCTCATCCGAATCCTGGTATGCATTGGCCCCCCAGATTCATATCCTGGTATGCATGGCACCCCTCATCCCCAATCCTGGTATGCATGGCACCCCTCATTCCCAATCCTGGTATGTATGGCACTCCTCATCCCCAATCCTGGTATGCATGGCACCCATCATCCCCAATCCTGGTATGCATGGCACCCCTCATCCCCAATCCTGGTATGCATGGCACCCCTCTTCCCCAATCTTGGTATGCATGGCACCCCTCAACCCCAATTTTGGTATGCATGGCACCCCTCATCCCCAATCCTGGTATGCATGACATTCCTCATCCCCAATCCTGGTTTGCATGGCTCCCCTCATCCCCAATCCTGGTATGCATGGCACCCCATCTCTCATCCTGGTATGCATGGCCCCCTCATCCCCCAATCCTGGTATGTGTGACCCCCTCATCCCTCAATCCTGGTATGTATGGCACCCCTCATCCCCCAATCCTGGTATGTATGGTGCCTAATCCCTCATACTGATATGCCTGGCTTCCTCATCCCCAATCCTGGTATGCATGGTACTTCTCATCCCCAATCCTGGTATGCATGGTACTCCTCATCCCTTTCATGGTATGTATGGTACCCCTCATCCTGGTATACATGGCACCCCATCCCTCATCCTGCTATGCATGATACCCCGCATCCCTATTCTGGTATGTATGGTATCCCTCATGCTGGTATACATGGCACCCCTCATCCCAATTCTGGTATGTATGGCCTCCTCATCCCTCAATCCTTGTATGCATGGCACTCCATCCCTCATCCTAGTATGCATGGAACCCTGCATTCCTATCCTGGTATGCATGGTACCCCTCAACCCTACTCTCGTATGCATGGTACCCCTCATCCTGGTATGCATGGCACCCCATCCCTCATCCTGGTATGCATGGTACCCAATCCCTCATCCTGGTATGCATTGTACCACACACCCCTATTCTGGTATGTATGGTACCTCTCATCCTGGTATACATGGCACTCCTCATCCCAATTCTGGTATGTATGGCATCCCTCATCAACCAATCCTAGTAAGTATGCCCTCCTCATCCCCCAATCCTGATATGCATGACACCCAACCCCTCATCCTGGTATGCATGGCTCCCTCATCCCCAATCCTGGTATGTATGGCCCCCTCATCCCTATCCTGGTATGCATGGCACTCCTCATCCCCCAATCCTGGTGTGCATGGCACCACATATTCCTATTCTAGTATGCATGGTACCCCTCATCCCTATTCTTGTATGCATGGTACCCCTCATCCTCTTATGCATGGCACCCCATCCATCATCCTGGTATGCATGGTTCTCCTCATCCCCAATGCTGGTATGTATGGCACCCCCCATCCCCAATGCTGGTATGCATGGCCCACCTCACCTCCCAATCCTGGTAGGCATGGTACCCTCACCCCCAATACTTGTAAGCATGGTACCCATCACCCCCAATCCTGATATGCATGGCCCCCCTCACCTCCCAATCCTGGTATGCATGGTCCCCTCACCCCCCAATCCTGGTATGCATGGTGCCCCTCATCTCCCAATCCTGGTATGCAAGGCACCCCTCAGCCCCAATCCTGGTATGCATGGTGCCCCTCACCTCCCAATCCTGGAATGCATGGTCCCATCACCCCCCAATCCTGGTGTGCATAGTATCCCTCACCCCACAATTCTGGTATGCATGGTACCCCTCATCCCCCAATCCTGGTATCCATGATATCCCTCATCCCCCAATCCTGGTAAGCATGGTCCCCTCACCCCCAATCCTGGTATGCATGGTCCCCTCACCCCTCAATCCTGGTATGCATGGTCCCATCACACCTCAATCCTGTTATGTATGGTACCCCTCATCCCCCAATCCTGGTATGTGTGGCCACCTCTTCCCCCAATCCTGGTATGTGTGGCCCCCTTCATCCCCCAATCCTGGTATGTGTGGCCCCCTCATCCCCCAATCCTTGTATGTGTGGCCACCTCTTCCCCCAATCCTGGTATGTGTGGCACTCCTCATCCCCCAATCCTGTTATGCATGGCACCACATATTCCTATTCCGGTATGCACGGTATCCCTCATTCCTATTCTGGTATGCATGGTTCCCCACATCCTGGTATGCATGGCACCCCATCCATCATCCTGGTATGCTTGGTACTCCTCATCCCCAATGCTGGTATGCATGGCACGTCTCATCACCAATCCTGGTATGCATGGTCCCCTCACCCCCAAATCTGGTTTGCATGGTACCCCTCACCTCCCAATCCTGGTATGCGTGGCACCCCTCATCCCCAATCCTGGTAGGTATGCATGGCTCCCCTCACCTCCCAATCCTGGTATGCATGGTCCTCTCACCCCCCCAATCCTGGTATGCACGGTACCCCTCACCCCCCAATCCTGTTATGCACGGCACCACATATTCCTATTCCGGTATGCACGGTATCCCTCATTCCTATTCTGGTATGCATGGTTCCCCACATCCTGGTATGCATGGCACCCCATCCATCATCCTGGTATGCTTGGTACTCCTCATCCCCAATGCTGGTATGCATGGCACGTCTCATCACCAATCCTGGTATGCATGGTCCCCTCACCCCCAAATCTGGTTTGCATGGTACCCCTCACCTCCCAATCCTGGTATGCGTGGCACCCCTCATCCCCAATCCTGGTAGGTATGCATGGCTCCCCTCACCTCCCAATCCTGGTATGCATGGTCCTCTCACCCCCCCAATCCTGGTATGCACGGTACCCCTCACCCCCCAATCCTGGTATGCATGGTACCCCTCATCCCCCAATCCTGGTAAGCATGGTCCCCTCATCCCCAATCCTGGTATGCATGGTCCCCTCACCCCCAATCCTGGTATGCCTGGTCCCCTCACCCCTCAATCCTGGTATGCATGGTCCCCTCACCCCCTCAATCCTGGTATGCATGGTCCCCTCACCCCTCAATCCTGGTATGTATGGTACCCCTCATCCCCTAATCCTAGTATGTGTGGCCCCCTCATCCCCCAATCCTGATATGTGTGACCCCCTCATCCCCCAATTCTGGTAAGTGTGGACCCCTTTTCCCCCAATCTTGGTATGTGTGGCCCCCTCATCTCCTAATACTAGTATGTGTGGCCCCCTCATCCCCCAATCCTGGTGTGTGTGGCCCCCTCACCCCCTCAATCTTGGTATGTGTGACCCCCTCATCCCCCAATCCTGGTATGTGTGGCCCCCTCACCCAACAATCCTGGTATGTGTGACCCCCTCATCCCTTTCACGCTGCACACATACAAAAAAACACATATACTCACCTTTCTTCCCTGTGCTCCAGCGCTGTGGTGCCCTGTTCTGCCGGAGGCCGGGAGAGGAGTGTGGCGCCAGAGTACAAGCATGCCCATACTGCGCTTTCCGGTGCCATTTTGCTGAAGACACACTGCAAATGTGTCTTCAGTAAAATGGCGCAGGATAGCACTATGCGCATGCGCTGATTCCGATGCCTTCACTCCTGCCCCGGTCTCCGATGAGAAGAGAGGCGCCGTGGCAGCGTTCCTCCCGGTCAGGTATGTAACTGTGGCGCCGGAGATCGCTGTATGTGTAGACACTGAACGCATACCGCGATCCCCGGCGCCACACACTCCTCTTACCTGTAACGGCTCCATGCGTTCTTCTGTCTGGAGCCAGACTGAGCAGGTGTGTCGAACTTGTGCAGTCTATAGAGGCTTCAGACAGAGGGACACTTTTAGCGTTATATTATAGATATACTGTATATATATACCGCATTTTTTGGACTATAAGACACACTTTTTCCTCCAAAATTTTAAAGGAAAGTGGGAGGTGCGTCTTATAATCCGAATGTGGGGGGTATATATATATACTGTGGGGTTGTGGGGGGAGCAGTAGCAGCGGAGGAGCGAGGCACAGGAGGCAGCAGCCGCATGCTGCAGCCTACATTGTCCCTGCTGCTAAAGACAATTAATATTCAGTTCTCCCCACGCCCATGGGTGTGGGGAGCACTGAATATTCTTTCTCCTTAATAGCCGGCACACAGTGTATCCACAGAGCGGCTCCTGCTGCTGTCGGACGATCACGTGTGCCTGCTATTAAAGGGCATGAATATTCACCCCTCTCCACACTCATGGGAGTAGAGAGGGGTGAATATTCATGCTCTTTAATAGCGGGCACTTGCGATCGCCTGGCTGCAGCAGGAGCCACGCTGCGGCTACACTGTGTGCCGGCTATTAAGGAGAATGAAGTCACTGCTCTCCATGCACACAGTCCCGGCGTGGGGAGCAGTGACTATTCTCACAGCTGAGGGTGCATGGCAGTGAGGCTCACATGGTGAGATCAGTGCTGGCAGCAGAGCAGGATGCAGTGCTGGAACACAGGGAAGAAAGGTGAGTAGAAGTGTTTATTTTTTTAATGTGCAGCTTGATGGGGATTAGGGGTGCCATGCATACCAGGATGGGGATTGCTGTGCCATGCATACCAGGATAAGGATGAGGGGTGCCATACATACCAGGATAAGGATGAGGGATGCCATGCATACCAGGATAGGGATGAGGAGTGCCTTGCATACCAGGATAAGGATGAGGGGTGCCATGCATACTAGGATAAGGATAAGGGATGCCATGCATACCAGGATAAGGATGTGGGATGCAGTGCATACCAGGATAAGGATGAGGTGTGCCATGCATACCAGGATAAGGATGAGGGATGCCATGCATACCAGGATGAGGGGAGCCTTGCATTCCAGGATGGAGATCAGGGGTGCCATGCATACCAGGATGGAGGGGTGCCAAGCATACCAGGATGGAGGGGGTGCCATGCATACCAGAATGAGGGGTGCCATGCATACTAGGATGGAGGGGTGCCATGCATACCAGGATGGAGGGGTGCCATGCATACAGTATACAGTATATATATTTATCAATATTTTTCAACAATCTGACCAGAAAAAAAAAAACAAAGTCCAGGAAGAAACATATATGATGTCAATCACAAACCATCAATATACCTCACAGTCACGTTTCTATGGACATGTACTATTATGCAGTATATGGATCCTAAATGGCCTGAACACTTGTGTACTTAGATTAATGGAATTTTCTTTGGACGCATTTCCCCTCTCTTTCGGTCATTCAGGGGTTCATCAGGGAATTCCTTCAAATAGGAAAAGAAAAGGAGACCATAAGATATACTGCAATGAGGATAACAGCTCACAGGCCCAGGCAATATGCCCCACATAGCCCCTACATACAATATGAGCCCCCACACAGCCCCCCATATACAATATTAGCCCCCACATAGCCCCATACATACAATATGAGCTCCCATATAGCTCCCTATATACAGTATAAGCCTCACATAGCTACCTATATACAGTATGAGCCCCCATATAGCTACCTAGATACAGTATGAGCCCGCACATAGCTTCCTATATAAAGTGTGAGCCCCCGCATAGCCTCCTATATACAGTATGAGCCCGCACATAGCCCCTACATACAAAATAAGCCTTCACACAGCCCCCTACATATGATATGAGTCCACACACAGACCCTTACATACAGTATGAGCCCCTACATGGCTCCCTTTATACAGTATAAGCCCCACATAGCTCCCTATATAAAGTATGATCCCCCATATAGCTACCTAGATACAGTATGAGCTCGCACATAACCTTCTGTATACAGTATGAGCCACACATATCCTCCTGTATACAGTGTAAGCCCTCATATAGCCTCCTATATACAGTATGAGCACCCACATAGCCTTCTGGATACAGTATGAGCCCATACATAGCCTCCTGTATACAGTGTGAGCCCCCATATAGCCTCCTGTATACAGTATGAGCACGCACATAACCTCCTGTGTACAGTATGAGCCTGCACATAGCCCCTATATACAGTTGGAGCCCGCACATAGACTCCTGTATACAATATGAGCCCACACATAGCCTCCTACATACAGTATGAGCCCATTATAATGATGGCAATCTGGCAATGGACCCCCTTGGAGCCATGGGCCGTGAACAGTAGCCCAGATTGCCTTCATTATAATCCGCCTATGCATGTGGTCACAATTCCCCTGTATTCCCCGTGTGAATAGGTGGTTACGTGCTCATTAGTCTCAATTCTAGTCCCTGAGTCCGCATCAAAGTCAGGGAGCCAGCATATGACATAACTGTATGTCATATGTCAGATAGGGGATAGAGGGGTATTTCACTAACTGTTGTATCAAGTGGTGCGAATACCTACTGAGATGCATGCAAGATCAGCAGGTATCGTGCACTTATTTTGGAAGATATATAGGGTCGTAAGTTCGTTGGCAGTACCCATATTAGATTTGAAAGAGATTGGCGCCAGAGTACAACTTTAACCCTTTCACCCTGAAGTCTGTTTTCATCTTCCTGACCTGGCCATTTTTTTCAATTCTGACCAGTGTCACTTTGTGATGTAATAACTCTGAAACGCTTCAACGGATCCCAGTGATACTGTAATTGTTTTTTGTGACATATTGTACATCATGATAGTGGTAACATGTCTTAGATATGACTTGCGTTTATTTGTGAAAAAGTTGGAAATTTGGCGATTGTTGTAAATCAAATATCACAGAGCTTGTAAACCAAGTATTGCAGAGATGGATTACAGCGTGGGACAGTATGTCGAATACGTGAGTATTATGGTTGTTTTTTATTTTAGTTTTTTTACAGGGGACAAGGACTTTGATGGATTAGGTGTAAGGTGAGCATTTTTGTTGTTTATTATTTTCTGTCTTTTACAGGGGACTCGTGCATCAGAGGAAAATTTGTAAGGTGAGCACAAATGTGTTTTTTATTTTTAAATAAATGTGTAAAACAGTGTAGACTTTTATTTCAAATAAAAGATTTTATTCAAGCTCTTTGTTTCTTTCCCAACTTTTACTATACGGTTAGTAATGGGGGTGTCTTATAGGCCTCTCCATTACTAACCCCTGGGCTTCATGTCAGCAGCCAATACAAGGCTGACACGAACCCTAGCACTATTACCACACTTGCCATTACACCAGAACAAGTGATATTAGCTGAGGCTAAGCACGAGATTTGGTGCATCTTATTGATGCGCTATTTCTGAGGCTGCTGAGGGCTGATGTTACTAGCTTCAGAGGGGGCCAGTATCCAGGGCCCCTTCCCTGCTATTAATATCAGCCCAAAGCTGTCTGGTTAGCCTTTGCTGGTTAGAATTTATAGGGGAACCCTACATCATTTTTTTTCTGGGGTCCCCCTGTAATTTAGCCAGTAAACGCTAATCAAACAGCTGTGGGCTGTTATTAATAGCCACATAACATTTTTGGCTAATGGCCCCTTCCCAAGTCAGCCCCCAGTGTTCGGCTTTCCCTCTGCTGGTTATGATGTCGGAGCTCACGCCGCTTTTTAATGTATTTTATTTATTTAGTAGATACATCAAAGTAGAGACAACAACACACGCAAACCACTGATTATACAGATATCAACATTTTTGTATCTATCATCTGTTCTCGCTCCTGCAAGTCCTGTGTTGTTAAATTTCTTGCAATTAAACTTTATAAATACATTTTTAAATATCATTCATTTTTTTCCTGGACAAAACATGGCTGCTGCATACGGACACATGGATGGCACACAGTCACACGGACAGCACACGGATGTCACACGGATGTCACATACGGACACACGGATGGCACACAGACACGGACCACGGATCTCACTAGTACTGTTTTTTCCTGAATCACCAGGACGTGTGAAGGATGCCTTAAAGACGCTTATTATTGCAAAAAACAAGTTTTTGTATTCCCATATTTTGAAAGCTATAACTTTTACATATTTCGGCTGACAGAGTCATGTGAGAGGGTTTTTTTTTTTGCGGGATGGGTTGATGTTTTTATTGGAACCATTTTCGGGCACAGGACATTTTTTGATCTCTTTGTATTCCGATTTTTGGGAGGCAGAATAAACAAAAATTCAAGAATTGTTTTTCGTTTTTTTTTTAAGGCCATTCCGCGTGTGGTATAATTGATAAGGCAGCTTTATTCTTCGGGTCAGTATGTTTACAGCAATACCACATTCATATCTTTTTTTAAGTTTTGTCACTCAACTCAAGGGGGCCGAATAATATTGCACGCCCCACTTTTCAGTTTTTAATTTGTTAAAAAAGTTTAAAATATCCAATAAATTTCATTCCACTTCACGATTGTGTCCCACTTGTTGTTGATTCTTCCCAAAAAAATGTGAATTTTATATCTTTATGCTTGAAGCCAGAAATGTGGCAAAAGGTAGAAAAGTTCAAGGGGGCCAAATAATTTCACAATACACTGTATATATATATATACAGTGCCTACAAGTAGTATTCAACCCCCTGCAGATTTAGCTGGTTGACACATGCGGAATTAACTTGGCATTGTGACATTTGTACTGTAGATCAGCCTGGAAGTGGGAAATGCACTGCAGCAAATTTTGTTTTTGTTTTTTTGAAAACGTTAAAAGTTAATTCAGAGTGTCATTTATTATTCAACCCCTCAAACCACAAGAATTCTGTTTGGTCCCCCTAAAGTATTAAGAAGTAGTTCAGGCACCAAGAATAATGAGCTTCACATGTGTGGATTAAAGATCTCTTTTGCCAGCCTTTTCTGACTATTTAAGACCCTCCCCAAACTTGTGAACAGCACTCAGACATGGTCAACATGGGAAAGACAAAGGAGCATTCCAAGGCCATCAGAGACAAGATCGTGGAGGGTCACAAGGCTGGCAAGGGGTACAAAACCCTTTCCAAGGAGTTGGGCCTACCTGTCTCCACTGTTGGGAGCATCATCCGTAAGTGGAAGGCTTATGGAACTACTGTTAGCCTTCCACGGCCTGGACAGCCTTTGAAAGTGTCCTCCCGTGCCGAGGCCAGGCTTGTCCGAAGAGTCAAGGCTAACCCAAGGACAACAAGGAAGGAGCTCCGGGAAGATCTCATGGCAGTGGGGACATTGGTTTCAGTCAATACCATAAGTAACGTACTCCACCGCAATGGTCTCCGTTCCAGACGAGCCCGTAAGGTACCTTTACTTTCAAAGCGTCATGTCAAGGCTCGTCTACAGTTTGCTCATGATCACTTGGAGGACTCTGAGACAGACTGGTTCAAGGTTCTATGGTCTGATGAGACCAAGATCGAGATCTTTGGTGCCAACCACACACGTGATGTTTGGAGACTGGATGGCACTGCATACGACCCCAAGAATACCATCCCTACAGTCAAGCATGGTGGTGGCAGCATCATGCTGTGGGGCTGTTTCTCAGCCAAGGGGCCTGGCCATCTGGTCCGCATCCATGGGAAGATGGATAGCACGGCCTACCTGGAGATTTTGGCCAAGAACCTCCGCTCCTCCATCAAGGATCTTATGATGGGTCGTAATTTCATCTTCCAACAAGACAACGACCCAAAGCACACAGCCAAGAAAACCAAGGCCTGGTTCAAGAGGGAAAAAGTCAAGGTGTTGGAGTGGCCTAGTCAGTCTCCTGACCTTAAACCAATTGAAAACTTGTGGAAGGAGCTCAAGAATAAAGTCCACATGAGACACCCAAAGAACCTAGATAACTTGGAGAAGATCTGCATGGAGGAGTGGGCCAAGATAACTCCACAGACCTGTGCCGGCCTGATCAGGTCTTATAAAAGACGATTATTAGCTGTAATTGCAAACAAGGGTTATTCCACAAAATATTAAACATAGGGGTTGTATAATAATTGACCCACACTTTTATGTTTAAAATTTAATAAAATTCAACTGAGCAACATAACTTTTTGGTTTGTAAGATTTATGCTTCTGTTCATAAAACCTACTCTCGTTTGCAGTTTGAAGGCTCTAACTTATTTGCATCTTATCAAACCAGCTAAATCTGCAGGGAGTTGAATACTACTTGTAGGCACTGTGTATATATATATATATATATATATATATATATATATATATATATATATATGGGTGTACATACGGTATATATTATATACACACAGTATATAGTAAGTGTGTGTCTGTATATATATGTATACTGTATGTGTGCATGTATGCAGTATATTGTGTGTAAATACATTTTTAAACTGAATATATATGTTACTATTATAGAGTATCGCCAAAAGCCTACTAAGTGGGTGCAAAGCTCTTTGAACACATACCGCCTGGTCCAATATGATGCATAAAGAAAAAATAAGCAGCATTCCAGGTCACAGCTACATGGGCCAATAAAAAGTCCTCTATTTTTGCATCTTAACCTGGAATGCTGCTTATTCTTTCTTTATGTATCATATTGGACCAGAGGGTATGTGTTACTAGTGCTTTGCACCCACTCAGTAGCCTTTTGGCTCTGCTCCATAATATTTTTTATATATATGTATACTGTATGTGTGCATGTATGCAGTACATTGTGTAAATATACAGTACAGACCAAAAGTTTGGACACACCTTCTCATTTAAAGATATTTCTGTATTTTCATGACTATGTAAATTGCACATTCACACTGAAGGCATCAAAACTATGAATTAACACATGTGGATTATATACTTAACAAAAAAGTCTGAAACAACTGAAAATATGTCTTATATTCTAGGTTCTTCAAAGTAGCCACCTTTTGCTTTGATGACTGCTTTGCACACTCTTGGCATTCTCTTGATGAGCTTCAAGAGGTAGTCACCGGAAATGGTCTTCCAACAATCTTGAAGGAGTTCCCAGAGATGCTTAGCACTTGTTGGCCCTTTTGCCTTCACTCTGCAGTCCAGCTCACCCCAAACCATCTCGATTGGGTTCAGGTCTGGTGACTGTGGGAGCCAGGTCATCTGGCGTAGCACCCCATCACTCTCCTTCTTGGTCAAATAGCCCTTACACAGCCTGGAGGTGTGTTTGGGGTCATTGTCCTATTGAAAAATAAATGATGGTCCAACTAAACGCAAACCGGATGGAATAGCATGGCGCTGCAAGATGCTGTGGTAGCCATGCAGGTTCAGTATGCCTTCAATTTTGAATAAATCCCCAACAGTGTCACCAGAAAAGCACCCCCACACCATCACACCTCCTCCTCCATGCTTCACGGTGGGAACCAGGCATGTAGATTCCATCCATTCACCTTTTCTGCGTCGCACAAAGACACGGTGGTTGGAACCAAAGATCTCAAATTTGCACTTATCAGACCAAAGCACAGATTTCCACTGGTCTAATGTCCATTCCTTGTGTTCTTTAGCCCAAACAAATCTCTTCTGCTTGTTGCTTGTCCTTAGCAGTGGTTTCCTAGCAGCTGTTTTACCATGAAGGCCTGCTGCACAAAGTCTCCTCTTAACAGTTGTTGAAGAGATGTGCCTGCTGCTAGAACTCTGTGTGGCATTGACCTGGTCTCTAATCTGAGCTGCTGTTAACCTGCAATTTCTGAGGCTGGTGACTCGGATAAACTTATCCTCAGAAGCAGAGGTGACTCTTGGTCTTCCTTTCCTGGGGCGGTTATCATGTGAGCCAGTTTCTTTGCAGCGCTTGATGGTTTTTGCAACTGCAGTTGGGGACACTTTCAAAGTTTTCCCAATTTTTCGCACTGACTTACCTTCATTTCTTAAAGTAATGATGGCCACTCGTTTTTCTTTACTTAGCTGCTTTTTTCTTGCCATTATACAAATTCTAACAGTCTATTCAGTAGGACTATCAGCTGTGTATACACCAGACTTCTGCACAACACTACTGATGGTCCCAACCCCATTTATAAGGCAAGAAATCCCACTTATTAAACCTGACAGGGCACACCTGTGAAGTGAAAACCATTTCCAGTGACTACCTCTTGAAGTTCATCAAGAGAATGCCAAGAGTATGCAAAGCAGTCATCAAAGCAAAAGGTGGCTACTTTGAAGAACCTAGAATATAAGACATATTTTCAGTTGTTTCACACTTTTTTGTTAACTATATAATTCCACATGTGTTAATTCATAGTTTTGATGCCTTCAGTGTGAATGTACAATTTTCAAAGTCATGAAAAAACAGAAAAATCTTTAAATGAGAAGGTGTGTCCAAACTTTTTGTCTGTACTGTATATATATATATATATATATATATATATATATATATATATATACACTATATTTATGTGTGTAAGCATGTATAAACTGAATATATGTGTTGCTGTATGTATATACTTTATATATGTGTTTGTACATACTGTATGTGTCTGTATATATATATGCAGCATATAGCGTATGTTTGTATGTGTAACATACCTGGCGGCGTCCTTGCATGGTGGTCCATCTCCCACTGTGCAAGAGCGCGCACTTGATCTCCAGTCCAGAATGTCTCTCTGGCTTCCCTCCATGCTGTCTGTTTGTGTCTGTTTCTGCTGCTTAAGGGCGGCGCCCGATCACTTCCTGCTTTTTGTACCTGCTGTGGGTCACACCCCTTGTGCGTCCTCAGCCTATTGTTGTCTGTCACCTGGTATATAGCTCAGCTGCTCCAATCAATCCCTGCCTGAGCATAGTGTTTCATTCAGTGTGTGCTTGCACTCTGAAGGTGCCAGGTCCCGTTCTGTGTTCTCTTGTCTGCCTTTCCTGGAGGCTGTATTTCCAGGCCTGTCTGAACACGCTCCTAGCCTGTTCCTCCCGCCTTCTAGGGGCCGATTACCTAGACCCGCTCCTGTATCTTGTCTGTCCTGTCTGAACACGCTCCTAGCCTGTTCCTCCCGCCTTCTAGGGGCCGATTACCTAGACCCGCTCCTGTATCTTGTCTGTCCTGTCTGAACACGCTCCTTGCCTGTTCGTCTCGCCTCTCTGGGGGCCGTATTCCCAGACCCGCTCCTGTATCCCTCTGCAGTGTCGGTCTCCTCCGTACACTCAGTTCCAGTCTGAACTCTCTCCTATCCTTTACCTGTTTTGCCTCTATGTCCGATGTCCGTTCCCTTCCTTTTTTTGCAGAGTCTGAACTCGTACCTAACTCCTGCTTGTTGTCTCTGTACTCCCGTTTGTAAGTTTGTGGTCCACTCGCTACTTCACTGCAAGTACCCTGTGGGTATCTGGCTCTGCCTTTCTCTTCCTGTCTGTTCTGTGTGAACAGAGCCCTGTCCCCCCTGCTCTGCCTTGCTCACCGCTCCGGCGGTTCTAGCCTGCTCTGACTCCTTTGCTCACCACTCTGGCGGTTCTAGCGTGCTCTGACTCCTTTGCTCACCGCTCCGGCGGTTCTAGCCTGCTCTGACTCCTTTGCTCACCGCTCCGGCGGTTCTAGCCTGCTCTGACTCCTTTGCTCACCGCTCCGGCGGTTCTAGCCTGCTCTGACTCCTTTGCTCACCGCTCCGGCAGTTCTAGCCTGCTCTGACTCCTTTGCTCACCGCTCCGGCGGTTCTAGCCTGCTCTGACTCCTTTGCTCACCGCTCCGGCGGTTCTAGCCTGTTCTGACTCCTTTGCTCGCTGCTCCGGCAGCCTTGCTCCGCTCTGACCCTTTTGCTCACTGCTCCGGCAGTCTCGCTCCGCTCTTATCCTTTTGCTCACTGCTCCGGCAGTCTTGCTCCACTCTTGCTCACCGCTCCAGGCGGCCTCGTCCTGCTTTACTCTTGCTCACTGCTCCGGCAGTCTCGCTCAGCTCTGACCCTTTGCTCACTGCTCCTGGCGGCCTTGTCCTGCTCTACTCATTCTCACCGCTCCAGACGGCCTCATCCTGCCCTGCCCTGCTCTCGCTCACCTCTCTGGGCGGCCTCACTCTGCTGTGTTTGTCCGCCACATCTGTGGTTCTGTTCCTGAGTCCCAGTGTGTACTGGGTCCTATCCCACCAGTGTCCCTACCTGCTAGTGCCTCCCTGTCTGCACTCTAGCTGTGCTTGCCTGTACCCCTCTGCCTGTATTGTTCCTGAGTCCCAGTGTGTACTGGGTCCTATCCCTCCTGTGTTCCTACCTGCTAGTGCCTCCCTGTCTGCACTCTAGCCGTGCTTGCCTGTACCCCCCTGCCTGCATACCCGCCTGCCTGCATACCAGTCGTGCCTGCCTATACCCACCAGTCTGTGCGCCAGCCTACCAGTCTGTTCCTGTGTTCCCCTGTGTGGGTCAACAGCCGTGTCTGGGGTCTGTCCTGGAGTAGCACCTGGTCCCTCTGCTCGGTTCCTCCTTGGTGCACTGGCGTCGTATGCCGTCGTGCGACCCTGGTCGGATCGGGTGAATACCTAGTTACGCCCCTCCAGGCATTCACTCTCCGGCACGGTCCAGTGGAATCACTACAATCACACGCACACGCCGCTCAGCCCGGGCGTGTGCATTACAGCATGCTCAGGCCATGGTTCCCGTTGAGCCCCACGGCCTTCGCTCTCTGAGAAGTTTTCCAGCGAATACATGCATTAAAATAAATAAATAAAATTTTTTTTTTCTTAGCTGAGTTCCAGGCGAATTACGCACCCGTCCAGATGGATCTATCTGCTCTCGTTCCTGCGGATCCGCTACGTTACTATGGGGATCCAAGACAAAGTCGTGCATTTGTGGAGCAATGCATGCTACACTTCAAGTTCTACCCTCTATGTTTTCCCACCGATCGGGTTAAGGTGGCATTCATTATGTCTTACCTGGCGGGTGATGCCTTGGAATGGATCAACCCCCTATATGAAACACAGGATCCGATCCTCCTGGACCTAATGGCCTTCCTGGTGGCCTTTCTAATGGTCTTTGATGATCCTAACCCGGAGGCTCCTGCTGAAGCTTCACTTCCCAATATCCCGGAGCAACCCCGATGGGTAATGTGTGTGGGTAGCGCAATAGTCCTCCAGCCCAATGAGACTACTGCCCACCCAGAATCCTCACAGGGTGATTACGCTTTCCGGAATACTTCTCCCAACCTCAAGAGGCAGTCCAGACGTGCTAGACGTAGAGGCAAGCCGTCACGCCAGGGTCTGTCCTCCCTGAGATCTCCTGACCCCAACCTTGAAGTCCCTAATGAAGCTTCATCTCCCTGTATCCCAGAGAAGCCCCAACGGGTAATGTGCATGGGTAGTGCACCGGTTCTCCTGCCCGAAGAGACTTCTGCCCATCCAGACTCCACACAGGAGAACTTCCTGCACCCGGCATCAGATGCTTCACCCACTTTAACTGGTGTGCATGTCCAAGGATGCTCCAAAGCTGTGGTTACCTCAGAGTCTGTGCACCTCTACTACCTGGCGGAGGACCCCCTGTTGTCTCCTGAATCCTCCGGGATACCACTCGATGACAAATGGAGAGAGACTTCTCTACACCCGGTACTCGATACTTTGTCCGCTTCGTCCTGTGAGCCTGACAATGGGTACCCCAAAGTGGTAGTTACCCCCGAGTCTCTACACCCCTCCGACCAGGCGGAGGACCTCCAGTTGTCTCCAGAACCCTTCGGGGTGCCACCTGGTGGTGAATGGACAGAGACTTTCCTATATCCTGGATCTGATACCTCGCTTGCTTCGTTCAGTGAGTTCGACCTAGTGTACTCTGAAGCAGAGGTTACCCATGAGTCTCTACACTCCTCTGACCAGGCAGAGGACCTCCAGTTGTCTCCAGAACCCTTTGGGGTGCCACCTGGTGGTGAATGGACAGAGACTTTCCTATACTCGGTACCCGATACCTCGCCTGCTTCCTCCAGTGAGTCCAACCTAGTGTACTCTGAAGCAGATGTTTTCTCTGAACCTCTGCACTCTTCTGACCCGGCGGAGGACCTCCAGTTGTTTCCTGAATTCTCCGGGGTACCACCAGATAACAAAGAGACAGTGACTTTTCCTCATTATGTACCTGATAACCCGTCTATTTCTTCCTGTGAGCTTGACAAGATGTACCTCGAAGCAGAGATTACCCCCAAGTCTCTGTCCCCCTCCAACCCGGTGAAGGACTTCCAGTTGTCTCCTGTACCCTCTGGGGTGCCACCTGAAAATATGTGGAGAGAGACTTCCTCGTGTGCTGTTCCTGGTACTCCACCCGTTTCGTCTGTTGCTGAGGATGGCTGGATAGGAGGTAGCATCCTAGCTAACCAGATGGGATCAGTTTTTCCTGTGGACAGTGGAAGTGATCTCCTTGAAGTGAACGACTGGTCCTCGATTTCCCTGCGGAAGATTCTGGCAGGCCTGAAGAAGAGGGGGCGTAAGGGGGGGGGGTACTGTAACATACCTGGCGGCGTCCTTGCATGGTGGTCCATCTCCCACTGTGCAAGAGCGCGCACTTGATCTCCAGTCCAGAATGTCTCTCTGGCTTCCCTCCATGCTGTCTGTTTGTGTCTGTTTCTGCTGCTTAAGGGCGGCGCCCGATCACTTCCTGCTTTTTGTACCTGCTGTGGGTCACACCCCTTGTGCGTCCTCAGCCTATTGTTGTCTGTCACCTGGTATATAGCTCAGCTGCTCCAATCAATCCCTGCCTGAGCATAGTGTTTCATTCAGTGTGTGCTTGCACTCTGAAGGTGCCAGGTCCCGTTCTGTGTTCTCTTGTCTGCCTTTCCTGGAGGCTGTATTTCCAGGCCTGTCTGAACACGCTCCTAGCCTGTTCCTCCCGCCTTCTAGGGGCCGATTACCTAGACCCGCTCCTGTATCTTGTCTGTCCTGTCTGAACACGCTCCTAGCCTGTTCCTCCCGCCTTCTAGGGGCCGATTACCTAGACCCGCTCCTGTATCTTGTCTGTCCTGTCTGAACACGCTCCTTGCCTGTTCGTCCCGCCTCTCTGGGGGCCGTATTCCCAGACCCGCTCGTGTATCCCTCTGCAGTGTCGGTCTCCTCCGTACACTCAGTTCCAGTCTGAACTCTCTCCTATCCTTTACCTGTTTTGCCTCTATGTCCGATGTCCGTTCCCTTCCTTTTTCTGCAGAGTCTGAACTCGTACCTAACTCCTGCTTGTTGTCTCTGTACTCCCGTTTGTGAGTTTGTGGTCCACTCGCTACTTCACTGCAAGTACCCTGTGGGTATCTGGCTCTGCCTTTCTCTTCCTGTCTGTTCTGTGTGAACAGAGCCCTGTCCCCCCTGCTCTGCCTTGCTCACCGCTCCGGCGGTTCTAGCCTGCTCTGACTCCTTTGCTCACCACTCCGGCGGTTCTAGCCTGCTCTGACTCCTTTGCTCACCGCTCCGGCGGTTCTAGCCTGCTCTGACTCCTTTGCTCACCGCTCCGGCGGTTCTAGCCTGCTCTGACTCCTTTGCTCACCGCTCCGGCGGTTCTAGCCTGCTCTGACTCCTTTGCTCACCGCTCCGGCAGTTCTAGCCTGCTCTGACTCCTTTGCTCACCGCTCCGGCGGTTCTAGCCTGCTCTGACTCCTTTGCTCACCGCTCCGGCGGTTCTAGCCTGTTCTGACTCCTTTGCTCGCTGCTCCGGCAGCCTTGCTCCGCTCTGACCCTTTTGCTCACTGCTCCGGCAGTCTCGCTCCGCTCTTATCCTTTTGCTCACTGCTCCGGCAGTCTTGCTCCACTCTTGCTCACCGCTCCAGGCGGCCTCGTCCTGCTTTACTCTTGCTCACTGCTCCGGCAGTCTCGCTCAGCTCTGACCCTTTGCTCACTGCTCCTGGCAGCCTTGTCCTGCTCTACTCATTCTCACCGCTCCAGGCGGCCTCGTCCTGCCCTGCCCTGCTCTCGCTCATCTCTCTGGGCGGCCTCACTCTGCTGTGTTTGTCCGCCACATCTGTGGTTCTGTTCCTGAGTCCCAGTGTGTACTGGGTCCTATCCCACCAGTGTCCCTACCTGCTAGTGCCTCCCTGTCTGCACTCTAGCTGTGCTTGCCTGTACCCCTCTGCCTGTATTGTTCCTGAGTCCCAGTGTGTACTGGGTCCTATCCCGCCTGTGTTCCTACCTGCTAGTGCCTCCCTGTCTGCACTCTAGCCGTGCTTGCCTGTACCCCCCTGCCTGCATACCCGCCTGCCTGCATACCAGTCGTGCCTGCCTATACCCACCAGTCTGTGCGCCAGCCTACCAGTCTGTTCCTGTGTTCCCCTGTGTGGGTCAACAGCCGTGTCTGGGGTCTGTCCTGGAGTAGCACCTGGTCCCTCTGCTCGGTTCCTCCTTGGTGCACTGGCGTCGTATGCCGTCGTGCGACCCTGGTCGGATCGGGTGAATACCTAGTTACGCCCCTCCAGGCATTCACTCTCCGGCACGGTCCAGTGGAATCACTACAATCACACGCACACGCCGCTCAGCCCGGGCGTGTGCATTACAGTATGTGTATAATGTATATACACTGCTCAAAAAATAAAGGAAACACTTAAACAACAGAATATAACTCCAAGTAAATCAAACTTCTGTGAAATCAAACTGTCCACTTAGGAAGCAACACTGATTGACAATCAATTTCACATGCTGTTGTGCAAATGGAATAGAAAATAGATGGAAATTATTGGCAATTATCAAGACACACTCAATAAAGGAGTGGTTCTACAGGTGGGGACCGCAGATCACATCTCAGTACCAATGCTTTCTGGCTGATGTTTTGGTCACTTTTGAATGTTGGTTGTGCTTTCACACTCATGGTAGCATGAGACGGACTCTACAACCCACAGAAGTTGCTCAGGTACTGCAACTCATCCAGCATGGCACATCAATGCGAGCTGTGGCAAGAAGGTTTGCTGTGTCTGTCAGCGTAATATCCAGAGGCTGGAGGCACTACCAGGAGACAGGCCAGTACACCAGGAGATGTGGAGGGGGCCGTAGGAGGGCAACAATCCAGCAGCAGGACTGCTACTTCCGCCTTTGTGCAAGGAGGAACAGGAGGAGCACTGCCAGAGCCCTTCAAAATTACCTCCATCAGGCCACAAATGTGCATGTGTCTGCACAAACGGTTAGAAACAGACTCCATGAGGGTGGTATGAGGGCCCGACGTCCACAGATGGGGGTTGTGCTCACAGCCCATCACCGTGCAGGACGCTTGGCATTTGCCACAGAACACCAGGATTGGCAAAGTCACCACTGGCACCCTGTGCTCTTCACAGATGAAAGCAGGTTCACACTGAGCACATGTGACAGACGTAACAGAGTCTGGAGACGCCGTGGAGAGCGATCTGCTGCCTGCAACATCCTTCAGCATCACCAGTTTGGCTGTGGGTCAGTAATGGTGTGGGGTGGCATTTCTTTGGAGGGCTGCACAGCCCTCCATGTGCTTGCCAGAGGTAGCCTGACTGCCATTAGGTACCGAGATGAGATCCTCAGACCCCTTGTGAGAACATATGCTGGTGAGGTTGGCCCTGGGTTCCTCCTAATGCAGGACAATGCTAGACCTCATGTGGCTGGAGTGTGTCAGATGTTCCTGCAAGATGAAGGCATTAAAGCTATGGAATGGCCCGCACGTTCCCCAGACCTGAATCCGATTGAGCACATCTGGGACATCATGTCTCGCTCCATCCACCAACGTCACGTTGCACCACAGACTGCCCAAGAGTTGGCGGATTCTTTAGTCCAGGTCTGGGAGGAGATCCCACAGGAGACCATCCACAACCTCATCAGGAGCATGCCCAGGCGTTGTAGGGAGGTCATACAGGCACGTTGAGGCCACACACAATACTGAGCCTCATTTTGACTTGTTTTAAGGACATTACATCAAAGTTGGATCAGCCTGTAGTGTGTTTTTCCACTTTAATTTTGGGGGTGACTCCAAATCCAGGCCTCCATTGGTTCATAAATTTGATTTCCATTGATGATTTTTGTGTGATTTTATTTTCAGCACATTCAACTTTGTAAAGAACAAAGTATTCAATGAGAGTATTTCATTCATTCAGATCTAGGATGTGTTATTTGAGTGTTCCCTTAATTTTTTTGAGCAGTGTATATAAAATATGTGTGTACATGTATAGGGTATATCTGTTATGTGCTGCATATATAGTTCTGTAATTGTAGTGTCACCATAATAGGGATCATCTCTAAGCACAGTTTATGTCTTATGTAAGCGTTTTACATTAGGGCCTGTTCACACTGTTTTTCTTTACTGAGCCTGGTGGTTTCTGCCTGAATTTCCTATGGAGCCATAGACTGCAATGACAGGAATGAACTTCAAATGAATTCCATGTGTGATTTTTTTCTGTATATGTCTGTCTGTTCCAACAGCCACAGAAAAATGGACGCTTAGAAGAAAAAACACAAACAGGGACTTTAAGAAACTAAATCAGAGGATCAATATCAGAAAAAAAAGCAAATGGAATTCATTTGAAGTCCGCTTGTGTCATTGTAGTCTGTGGCCCCATCGGGAATTTGTGTGAATCCTATTTTGGGGGGATTCAAGCAGAGCCCCCGGACGCACTGCAGAAAAAGTGTGAAAAGGGTTGAACATACTATAGTATGGAATAGTGCAGTCTACTATACAACTCCAAACTCTCCCAGTACAGCAGACAGACAGACACAGACCACAAGACACTTTTTTTTTATAAATCCGTTGCATGTCAATTCTTCCAGCATTTTTGCAGTGTTTTTTTTCCCTATTCAAATGAATGGGAAACGAAAAGGCTGAAAAAACGCAGAATTTTTCCTGCCAACACTCTGGTTTTTGATGCAGAACAATCCGCAGAAAAACTGTGCAAGTGAACAGACCTTACAGGGGTTTTCTGCGAGTGTAAAAATAATTCTCATGAAATGATGACTCCCCCGCGGCTCCAGCACTGATGCTCTAGAAGTCTATGGCAGTCGTGGTACTTGGCTGCAGTGATCTTGTGGCTCTACCTCTAGCTGCAAATTGAATAATGACTATCAGGGACACGGGAGCATCGGCACTAAAGCCAGAGGGGATTTAGCAGGGTAGTTTGGGGGACATATAGGACTTTATTTTATCACTTTTTATTCTGCCATTTGTGAGGTAGAATGTACAAAAAGATGGAAATTCTGCTAATGTTTTCTATTTGACTGTTAGATTTCATTCACATGACTGTACTTTCAGTCCGAGTGTTAACCGTGATAAAACCAGACAGCACTCGGACCAATGTGATCCAATGGGGCAGTGCAGATGAGGGATTTTTTTTTCACTGACCGAATTGCAGCATGCACTAGTTCCTACCATAAACCAGATGAGACACCCATTCAAGCCTATGGGTGCGTCATAAAAAATCAGATGCCACAATGTAGAATCCGATTTTACATTGCAGTTCTGTAACATAAGAAACTGTAAATGGTCCTGTAAAGGGTTAATAACTGCTGCTGTAAAACACGGATTGTACACGGAAGACAAGTGAGAAAAAAATTGCTCCACTTTTCAGAATGAAACTCTGAAAGATGTTTTATACGGTCGTGTGACCCTATGCTGAGGCCCCCTTCCTACGTCACTGTTTCCGGCACGTGTGGCATCCATACAGTACGTGTGACATTTTTTTTAGGGATTCCAAATGTACTCATTTCAACCTATGGTGCTGCTCACATGTCCATTTTTTTCCCTGCAGCCGGATGACAGGGGCCAATACAAGTCTATGGGTGTAAACACATCCAGCACACGGATGGCACCTGGGTACAGTCCATGTGCCGTGTGTATGTGTTTAACATTGAAAGCATAGTGGAAGCATTGTAATTTCATTTCCAGTATCCATACAGGAAAAACACGATGACACACACACGGCACACGAATGACACACTGATGGCACATTGATTACACTGGTACCAGTGTAAGGCTACGTTCACACATTCAGTATTTGGTCAGTATTTCACATCAGTATTTGTAATCCAAAAACAGGAGTGGGTGATAAATACAGAAGTGGTGACGTGTTTCTATTATACTTTTCCTCTGATTGTTCCTCTCCTGATTTTGGCTTACAAATACTGATATAAAATACTGACCAAATACTCAACATGGGCACGAGGCCAAACAGTGTTGTTGGTGGAATATTTCAGGATTGGGGGCCCCAATATGTCTAAAACCGGTCCTGCGTGTGTACCTGCATATATAGCGAGGTCTTAGCATTATGGAAACCTGTTTACTATAAATGTGAGTTACTGCAAATTATTACTTCTTGTATAAAAATACTCCTCAAAATTGCAAAAAAGAGTATTCGTAACCTGCTGTAAAATAAGCGGTGCGACCTGTGCTCCTATGAATGCTCACCAATGTACCAAAGTGTATTTTGTTTTTGAACATTTTTCTAGTTTTCTTTTTTCCCAGTGATGTTCATAGGCTTCCATTATTTATGTTAGAGTATCATCCATATTTATTCCCCGCAGCACAGGCAATATGTCCGCTCTTTCCCCATAGAGTAGGACCCACTGACTCATTTTTATTTTATTTTCAGTGAATTTTTATTTCGTTTTCTCAGATTAAAACATTTGTAGCTTTTTATGACAAAGACGCAATCAATTATACAATCAATAGTTGCTTTACAATCAGGATCATTAGGTATGACTCATTTTTGTAAGTAATTTTTATTTGATTTTACAATGCAATGAATACAACACAAAATATAAAGCTCGCTCGCACATAGGGGGTTCATCTACAGAGTGTTGGGCGCGCAGGCCTCAGAATATCACAATACATATTACATTATCAAATGCAGAGAAAAGCGATCCCTATGTAACAAAACCTAAAATCAAAATCTATAATCATTACCATAAATACACAAATACACATAACAATATTCATCTACATTCAACTGGGACATTGAAATCTCAATAAATTGCCAATTTTGCTTTCAGACTCTAGAAGGTCACTTCTACGTTATTTCTTTCTTTGAGCAATATCTAGAAATAGATACAGTAGCTTCCATTTTGTTAGGAATTTACTTGCTTGTTCCTCCTTTTTTCGGCATCTACCCTATCGGTGTGTAATATTTTTGTTTTATTTTTGTGATTAGTTCGGACAAGGTGGTAACTGATCTTACAACCAATGTTTCAAGTTGGAGCACATGTAATAAACAAGATGGATACATATAATGTTTGGAGCCATCATTGCCTTCAAGTAAAGTCAATGAATAGTCGACACTATGTATACAAGCTGGTGAACATGGGGAATCAACTTGAACAAATAGAAAGAACCAGCCCGGCACTCACGTGTTGATTAAATGCTTCTTTAATGGCAATCCATATAAAGCAAGACATTTCAGCCTCTCCTAGGTTTTTGTCAATAGTGGAACAACACATTCGACATGATTGTATATCACATATAGCCACGGAAATGACTTCATATAAATTAACATAAAAAGGAGGAACCAATATACCTAGAATGTTTTGCATATTTTTTCTTTTTGTTTCCTCCTTTTTATGTTAATTTATATGAAGTCATTTCCGTGGCTATATGTGACATATAATCATGTTGAATGTGTTGTGCCACAATTGACAAAAGCCTGGGAGAGGCTGAAATGTCTTGCTTTATGTGGATTGCCATTAAAGAAGCATTTAATCAACACGTGAGTGCCGGGGCTGGTCCTTTCTATATCATTGCCTTCAGACCATGAATTAAACAGTATGAGTTGAGACCTCAAATTTCTTTCACCCCCTCCCCGACAATCCTCCACTGATTACCTGAATGAGTACATAACCAAAACCCATGAGATACAGTCTTAGGTGTCTGGCATTTAGGGCAGGTAGTTATTCTGTTCGGTTTCAATTCTGCTCTTAGTGGGTCAAAATAATAAGTTACATTGTACATAGGTTTAACCCTCTGAATTTACCGTCTTGCCAGTAATTTTCCATATATATTCTGTTACCTGGAAGTAACTTGCAGATCATTGGACGGTGACTTGTGCGGAAGACGCTGAGTCTTTGTGCTGAGATCTCTGCTGGAACGTGGACTTCTATGACTTTGATATATCAGCTTGTACATGACACTGTCCCTACAGAAGACATGATATATTGTCATTTACATCCCAGAAGAGGCGGCACGTGACGTCCCATATCTGCACAGTACCAGGGCTGGGGTCAGATATAACCAGAAGCTCCTCACCGGAACCAACCGACACATTCCAACTGTCATCTCACAAGGGGCAGAAAAAGAAAGCATCTGATTGGTTGGTTCTACTGTCACTCTGAAATGATGGAAAACAGAGCAAGCAGCTGATTGGTTCATTCCACCTGTCACTTATATAAATGACAGAATCAAGGAAGAAGCATCTGATCATTCAGAGCTTCACATGTAAAACTGTGTATGGAGAAATATGTCACATGATATGATATTTAAATCATTCATAATCCGTATCTGTTACAACAAGTAGAAGTGCTGTCAGATATAAAGAGATTCCAGCTTGATAATTAAAATATAATTTTATTATTATTAATACATAAAAACAAGAAACCAATTAAAAAGAAAGGGCAATAGGCCTCCAAAAAGGATGGAGACAGACAGTATATTACAGATCCAAATAGTAAGATTGGATATATCTGCATATAGAAATCCTAAGCATAAGTGCAAAGGAACGGACCCCATATTGGAATCCCTCACTAATAAGTCATAAAATATAACTTTAATTTTTAATTGTAGAAAACTTGCTGTAGGGTATTACTAAAATATTGTCCCTAATCTGTTCAATCTCATATTATAAGGTATACACCTATATTTGATATGGACGAAACACGGGAAGTCACCAACTTTATAACAGAATAGGACAAGCAGACATTAAATCACAAGTCTCCCCAACATGTTTCACCTCAGGTGCGGCTTCATCAGGGAATGGGACACTGACATGAATCACATTCATACCATTCATACCCAATTTGTACCCAAGAAACCATCAATGAAATATATACTTATTATTACATAGGAATATACGTGTGTTAGTGTATTTTATGTCTGGCATTCTGTACATGAATCAGGAGTCTCAGGATGCACAATGCTACTCTACACATCCCACTCAATTAAATATTAATAAAATATATGGAATGAAATATAAATTTGCACTGATACATAGTAAAACATGCTTGTCAATCTTTATTATACTTCTGTCATACAGTTCATGAACCAGCATGTCCAGCCTGAGCAATGCTATAGATGCCGAACAGATAAGCTGATGATACTCTATACCAGGGGTCTCAAACACGCGGCCCCTCTGGCTGCTTCTTGCGGCCCACAGGCACAGACCCCGTAATGATCGCGGCTCTCTCCAGCAGCCGTCGACATCAGCGCTGTAATGCAGGGTATTGCCGCGCAGAGACCGGCTCTCTGCACAGCAATACCAGTGTCAGCCGCCGGCCTATCAGAGGCCAGCAGCTGCCATCTGCGTCCCAGCGCAGCAGCGTATGACGTCACTGCCATGCGCAGATGTCAGTTGCTGGCCTCTGATAGGCCGGCGGCTGACACTGGTATTGCTGTGCAGAGAGCCGGTCTCTGCGCGGCAATACACTGCATTACAGCGCTGATGTCGGCGGCTGCTGGAGAGAGCCGCTATCGTTACGGGGTCTGTGTCTGGGGGCCACAGGTGCAGGAAGGACTCTGAGGGAACGGAGGACAGGTGAGCACTTTTTTTTTCCTCTGTCCTCAGTATAGGGGGAGCACTGTGGGCAGTATGGGGGACGAGAACCCTGAGCGCTGTATGGGGGGACGGGGACCCTGAGCGCAGTATGGGGCGGAGGGTGGCCCTGTGCGCAGTATGGGGGGGGACCTGGATGGGGGACATGTCTGCAACATAAGGACCAGGATGGGGGACCATGTCTGCAATATGGGGGACCTGGATGGGGGACCATGTCTGCAATATGGGGGACCATGTCTGCAATATGGGGGACCTGGAGGGGGGACCATGTCTGCAATATGGGGGACCTGGATGGGGGACCATGTCTGCAATATGGGGGACCATGTCTGCAATATGGGGGACCTGGAGGGGGGACCATGTCTGCAATATGGGAGACCTGGATGGGAGGCCATGTCTGCAATATGAAGATCATGTCTGCAATATGGGGGACCTGGATGCGGGACCATGTCTGCAATATGGGGGACCATGTCTGCTGGATGGGGGACCTGGATGGGGGCCATGTCTGCAATATGGGGGACCTGGATGGGGGACCAAGTCTGCAATATGGGGGACCATAATGGGAGACCATGTCTGCTTAATGGGGGACCATGTCTGCAATATGGGGGACCTGGATGGGAGACCATGTCTGCAATATGGGGGACCTGGATGGGGGACCATGTCTGCAATATGGGGGACCATGATGGGAGACCATGTCTGCTGGATGGGGGACCATGTCTGCAATATGGGGGACCTGGATGGGAGACCATGTCTGCAATATGGGGGACCTGGAGGGGAGACCATGTCTGCAATATGGGGGACCTGGAGGGGAGACTATGTCTGCAATATGGGGGACCTGGAGGGGAGACTATGTCTGCAATATGGAGGACCTGGAGGGGAGACCATGTCTGCAAGATGAGGACCAGTTCAAAAGGTGTATAGAAGATAAAATGGTATCACTAAAAATGTCACTTTGTCATGCAAATAATGCGGCCCCCCAAATTAAATGTTTTTCCGTGTGCGGCCCATATGCCCAGCTGAGTTTGAGACCCCTGCTGTATACAATGAAATTCATTGTTATTCTCATAGACCCTAAGTGGAGTTTAAATTTTCTCTAATACATAACAATATACGTGTGTCAGTTTTATTACTTCTGAATCAAAAAACTCAGGATAAACAATGCTATACATATAACCTAATGACATATTAATGAAATATACTGACAGAAAAATACATTTCACTTATGCATGTATACAGAAGCATTGTGCATCCTGAGCTTCCTGGTTCTTGTACAGAATGCCAGACATAAAATAGGCTAAAACATGTGTATTGCTCTGTATCAGGGTAAATCTATATTCCATTCACGGTCTATGGGTACAATTATGAATTTCATTGTGTAGTGTTTCATTAGCTTATCTGGTTGGGATCTATGACATTGTTCATCCTGAGTTTTCTAGATGAGCTCTCATCTTTAGACAGACAGTACAGCAGAAATATCAGATACACATAAGATACACTGTACACACATCAGATACATGGTACACACATCAGATACACGGTACACACATCAGATACATGGTACACACATCAGATACATGGTACACACATCAGATATACTGTACACACACATCGGATACATGGTACACACATCAGATACATGGTACACACATCAGATATACTGTACACACACATCGGATACATGGTACACACATCAGATACATGGTACACACATCAGATATACTGTACACACACATCGGATACAGGGTACACACATCAGATACATGGTACACACATCAGATATACTGTACACACACATCGGATACATGGTGAGCACACATCATTTACACGGTGCGCACACATCAGATATACAGAGCACACACATTGGATACACGGTGCGCACACATAATTTACACGGTGCGCACACATCATTTACACGGTGCGCACACATCAGATACACGGTGCGCACACATCATTTACACGGTGCGCACACATCAGATACACAGAGCACATACATTGGATACAGGGTGTGCACACATCATTTACACTGTGCACACACATCAGATACACAGAGCACACACATCAGATACACAGAGCACACACATTGGATACACGGTGCGCACACATAATTTACACGGTGCGCACACATAATTTACACGGTGCGCACACATCAGATACACGGTGCGCACACATCATTTACACGGTGCGCACACATCATTTACACGGTGCGCACACATCAGATACACAGAGCACATACATTGGATACAGGGTGTGCACACATCATTTACACTGTGCACACACATCAGATACACAGAGCACACACATCAGATACACAGAGCACACACATTGGATACAGAGTGTGCACACATCATTTACACTGTGCGCACACATCATTTACATTGTGTGAACACATCACATACACGGTGCGCACACATCATTTACACAGTGCACACACATCACATACACGGTGTGCACACATCAGATACACAGAGCACACACATTGGATACACGGTGCGCACACATCATTTACACTGTGTGAACACATCACATACACGGTGCGCACACATCATTTACACGGTGCACACACATCAGATACACAGAGCACACACATTGGATACAGGGTGTGCACACATCATTTACACTGTGTGAACACATCATTTACACAGTGCACACACATCACATACACGGTGTGCACACATCAGATACACAGAGCACACACATTGGATACAGGGTGTGCACACACCATTTACACTGTGCGCACACATCATTTACATGGTGCACACACATCAGATACACAGTGCACACACAACATTTACACGGTGCACACACATCGGATACACAGTGAGCACACATTGGATACTCGGTGCACACACATCGTATACACAGTTCAAACACATCATTTACACAGTGTAAACATATGATATACACGGTGCACATACATCGGATACACGATGCACACACATCATTTACACGGTGTACACACATCGTATATCGTATACACGCATCGTATACATGGTGTGCACACATCACTTTGGGAAGACATATCTCGACTTCCTGAAGAAGAAGCCAATAAATGGATAGAGGCAACAGAAATAGAAATAAAATCCATGCATGACTCAAAAACATGGACACTAACAGAATTACCAGAAGGAAGAAAAGCTATAGGATGTAAATGGGTTTTTAAAGTAAAGTAACGAACAGATGACACAGCTGAACGATGCCGAGCAAGACTCGTAGCTAAAGGTTATTCTCAAAAATATGGAGAAGACTATGATGAAACATTTGCTCCAGTTGTCAAACATACTACAATAAGAACTTTGTTTGCAGTTGCAGAAATGAAACAAATGGAACTGAAACATCTGGATGTAAAGACAGCATTTTTGAATGGAAGCTTAACAGAAGATATTTACATGGAACAACCTCCAGGATTCAAAGATGAAAGTAACCCAAACATGGTGTGCAAATTACAGAAAAGTATATACGGTTTAAAACAAGCTGTTAAAGTGTGGAATGATAAAATCACAGAGGTGCTCACAAATGAAAAATTTAAAAGAAGCAAAGCTGATCCTTGCCTGTACACAAAAAGACTAATGGTCAGATGGATCTATGTACTCATATATGTTGATGACATTTTAGTTCGTTTTGAAAAAGAGATAAAGAGGACATACTAAAAATCCTGAATCAACATTTCGAGATCAAAGACTTGGGAAATGTGAAACCGTACTTAGGAATGAAAATAGAAAGAGAAGAAGATGGAAGTTTCCTACTTAATCAAAATCACATGATTCAAGACATATCCGAAACATTTGGATTGAAGGATGCAAAACCAGCAAAGTCTCTAATGGAAACTAATTATCTTAAAGAGATGAGTAGTGAGAAAAATGTGTTACCAAATAATGAAGAGTACAGAATGGCGATAGGAAAATTACTGTATCTAGCGACTGTTACAAGGCTAGACATTGCAGCAGAAGTAGGAATTCTGAGTAGAAAAGTGTCCAAGCGAAATAAAGCGGATTGGAATGCTGTGAAGAGAGTAATAAGTTATTTGAAATGAACCAGCAATGTTAAACTGAAACTGCCTACAAGTGATGAATGCATTTTATCTGTATACGTTGATGCGGATTGGGCTGGAGATCCAACTGACATAAAATCTACCAGTGGCTATCTTTTCTTTCTCTCAGGTGGACCAATTAGTTGGACTAGTAAAAAACAATCAATAGTAATGCTGTCATCAACAGAAGCAGAATATGTTGCAGCAGCACATGCGCGTCAAGAAGTTCTATGGTTTTAGACAATTGCTAACAGACCTAGGACAAGCACAGTTGGAACCAACAAAAATAAATGAGGACAATCAGGGATGTCTTGTTCTTGCTCAGATGGAAAGAGTTAACCCAAGAACCAAGCACATTGATGTGAAGTATCATTTCTTGAGGGACCATCAGGAACAAGGAATCCTGAAATTAGAATATTGTCCAACTGAAGATATGACAGCAGACATTTTCACAAAGGCATTGAATGCTGAAAAACATCAGAGAATAATGAAGAAATTAGGTTTGACTGAATAAGTCCTTACTGTTGAGAAAGGGTGTTGGTATATGCAACAGTTGTGGACTTCTTTGTTTGTGTGAAGGGGGACTTTATGCTGATCTGACAGTAGATGGCGATGTTGTGTAAAGTTTCCTTGTTTACTGTATTGTAAAAGAAAAAAAAGTCTCTCTTGTACTTTCAGTTTTGTTCTTACTTCCTGGTGCAGTACTGAGTGACTGCGCATTTTTTCCTTTACCTCATGTTCTGAGAAGTAAAAGCTTGTTATCCCATGTAATCTGCTCTGTGAAGTTTCTACCGCAACTGTGGGTATCCAGAAGCTGTGCAACACCAATGATGTTTCATTTGAGAATTCCAGTGAATTTTGGGATACTCACACGGGACAACATCAGGAGTCAGAGGCTGCGGACCTTTTAACAAAGCGTCATCTGTGACCTGTGTTTCAGGGGATGGGCTAGTCATTGCTTGCTTCGTGGTCTCCTTACAATTTCTACTGAGAGTGCTCTCTCCTTCTGGCTTGTCATTTCTCTCTAGAATAAGGCGCTAAGCTGAAATGCGTTGGTCTATCTGCACTGTCTCCTGGAATTTTCTTGGTGACCTGCTACTACAGTTTTTAAATTGTTCTAAATAAACTTTTTGCATTTTTATATATAACCTTTTTGGGCTTCTCTTTGCTATATTGTTCTCTCCTTCTGGCTTGTCATTTCTCTCTAAAGCTGGCAAGGGAGCGCACTGTGAATTCAAAAGAATATAGCACAGGAAGCTCATAGTGAGAATACGTCAGAATTTACAACCGACACATTATCATTAGAGTAAGGACTAGCCCAGCCCTGAAACAGACGTCGCTGATGCCGCTTTGTTTTTGGGAGGCAGCAGAGGCTACGGAGGTGACTGCAGCCTCTGCCCCCTGATGAGGGCTCATTTGAGTATCTCAGCATGCATTGGGAGTTCTCAAACAAAATTCCATTGGAAGTTTAAAAAAAAGAGGCAAGAAGTCAGACTGGGGAGGATACGTTAGGGAATTTGTAATTAAAGTGAGCTATAGTGTACAGCCGACAGCTGCTGCATTTTCACCCGTAGGAGGATGCTAAATTCACTTATAGCTCAGGTCAGTTTTAAGTCATATTGGTGGTCACTCAGTGGTTAATCTTTAATTCATATGGACTATATCATCTATAATGTTTGCAGTTATAAATCAATTATATATCTTTTATTATAATATTGATACATTGTTTTAAACTGTTAGAGTAATGGTAGATAGGCATAGAAAGTCTGACTAACAAGATTCATCTGAATAGATGCTGTGCAGGACTATCATCCCATAATTTACATAGGTTTAGCCTTGGACCTTATGTAGTAGGGTTGTCTTGCAGACCTGTGATGGTGAGGCAGGGAAGGTATTTTAGAAAGGTATGCAAGATGATAAAAAAGGGGAATTGTGAAAGAAATTGCTACATTTCCTTTTCATTTTGATTTTTGTTTCCTGAATATTCTTTAGTGGCGTTATCTTATGTCTGCACTTCATCCTTGTTTGTACTATATTGTGCAATATTTGGCTTTGACTGGATGGGAGTTTGGCTTCTGAAGTGAAGATAAAATTTCCCTTTTGAGATGGAACAATGAGAAACTCCAGGCTTCTATTCGGCCAAGGACAAACTATTTACGCTGGTATTTGAGACGTACAGTAGTTCAGGTGCCATAAAGACAATCCATCATCTCACAAAATCAGTATTTCTGCCAAATCATTGTCTTACCAATACTCATGCAAATAGTTATGCAACCATTATGCAATCTCTTATGTAACCAAGCCACCCCTATAAAAAGATGGGCTTATGTTAGTATAAATGAGACTTTCACAGTGACTCCCCGGCACCTGCGCAATAGAACACTGCTGCACTGTACTCAGCCAAACGGGCCTGGGAGGAAACAAAGCTCGCTCCCCGTGAGCTGCGCTTTGCGCATGCGCCGGGAGGTGAGGGGGAAAAAAGCGCATGTCACAGGGCCCTGTGACGTGCAGGGAGGGGGGGAAATATGGTAAACATGTACATAGGCGGGGAATTGGTGGAAGAACAAGCAGATGGGCGAAGATAGCTTGGCATCCGGGGGACACCAAGCCTGTGAAAAACCAAGGAGATAAAACTACATTTCTCTGCATTCAGACCTCTACCATGGGCCATACAGGTATGTATAGATTTACTTTTCTATACTCTGTATGCCCATAGTAGAGGTCTGGTAACTCCAAAGTGGTGACAGATTCCCTTTAAAAACCACCAATACACATTAAAACATCAGTCATAAAGAGGCCTCATTCCTGATCGGCGATTAGGAATAAGTGTATAGCACCTGCAAGTGAGCAAAATTCTCATGAGTGACAGCTGTATACGAAAACTGACACCCTGCAGCTTCGGCCCCTACCGGTTTTGGAAACGATCGGGCCCAATTAACCCCTTTCCACTGTCAATTGCGACAACAGCACCTAAGTTGTTAAAAGGGGTTTTAAAGATTCCGTTTGATACCATCGCCCCCCCCGTGATCCTAATCGCTGATGGTGATAATTGCCATGGTACCCCAAGGTCATCTGATGACCCCACAGTACGGTGGTTTGTTGATTCTGCTATAAGCAGGGCCTAACAGGCTGTGTCAGTGAGTCACTGGCACGTCTTACGCACTGCAGTACAAGAGTAAACTTATTATTTCTGTGCTAAAAGGCTCAACGTATAAAAGTACTTAAAGTGTACGTTAAATGGTGGAAGGCAAAAAAATGAAACATCTCTTGGTTTCTGCGCTTCTCCCCAAACATACAATAAAAAACAATTAAACCAATTAAATAAGCCTTCACCCAGTTCCTTGGACAAAAAAATAAATAGAAAAGGTTACCAGTCTCAGAAAATAGTGACAATAACCTTTTTTGTTAAAGAAGGTTCTGAATTTTCTTAACTATTAAAATAAACCTCTCATGTTAAAAAAAAATGCTATTAACCTGCAGATATGGGGTAACTCTGCATGTTAATAGCGTTCTAAAGCTGTCCGGTGCCCACACTGAGAGCCCTGCAGCCGGGAGGAAATTAACTTTATTCCTCTCTTCAGCCTCGGGCTTTCAGTCATACTGGTGCGGCCGGTGTAGCTTCCGTCATAGTGAGTGGTGGCTGAAACCACGCCCTGGCACTGACTGACAGCCGGCTCAACATTAGAGCTCAGGTTTAGAGCTGGCTGTCAAACAGTGCCGGGGCGCAGCTACAGCCATCGCTCATTATGCACTGAGCAGCGACTGAAGCTGCACTAGCCATACCCCTATGGTTGAAAGCCTGAGGCTGCTGCAAAGAATAAAGGTAATTCCCTTCTGGCAGCGGGGCTCTCAGTGCGTGAACCAGGCAGCTTTAGAACGCTATTAACCTGCAGATTAACCTCATATCTGCAGGTTAATAGCTTTTTTTACATGACTGTTTCCCCTTAAAATATAAAAAGTTTGGTATTGTAATCATACTGACTGGGAGAATCATATTACCAAGTAAATTTTGCTGCAGAATGACTTCTGTAAAAACAATCCCCAAAAAACAGTGAAGAAATTGCATTTTTGTCACCATTTCACCCCACTTGGATTTGTTTTCCCATTTAACAGAACATTATATGGTAAAAAGTTGTCATTAAAAACTACAACTCATCCAGTTTTTTGATCTTACAGTTTCCCTTTAACCCCTTAACGATGAATGATGAACATAGCACTTCATGAGCAAGTGTCAGTTCCCGCATCATGACGAGCTATGTCCATCATGAATTTAAGCGGTCACTGTGTGAAATCAAACAGTGACTGCTCCATGCAGACAGCTTCCACTGACAGAAATGCAGGGACCCATTTCATTGATCCCGCTCTCTGATTGCTGTTAGAGAAATTGCACAACAAATTATATAGCCCATTTTCTCCTGTTACCCTTGTGAAAATGCAAAATTTGGGGCTAAATCGAAATTTTTGTGGGAAAAAGTTCAATTTTAATTTTTTTCCTTGCACATTGCTTTAATTCCTGTGAAGCACCTGCAGGGTTAATAAACTTATTGAACGTGGCTTTGAGCACTTTGAGGGGTGCAGTTTTTAAAATGGTGTCACGTTTGGGTAATTTGTCATATAGACCCCTCATAGTCACTTCAGATCTGATGCGCTCCCTACAAAAAAATAGTTTTGTAAATTTTGTTTGAAAATTGAGAAATTGCTGGTCAACTTTTAACCCTTCTAAATTCCTAACAATAAAAAAATGGTGTTTCAAAAATGATGCTGTATGGAGGACCATGACAGGTGCATTATATTATATGGAGGACCAGGGCAAGTGCATTATATTGTATAGAGGAAAATGGGGGTTCATTATATTGTATGGAGAACCATGGGGGGTGCATTATATTGTATGGAGGACCATGGGGGTGCATTATATTTTATGGTAGACCATGGGGGGTGCATTATATTGTATGGAAGACCATGGGGAGTGCATTATATTCTATGAAGGACCATGGGGGTGCATTATAATGTATAGAGGACTATGGGGAATGCATTATACTATATGGAGGATTATGGGGGGTGCATTATGCTATATGGAGGATCATGGGGCGCATTATACTATATAGAGGATTAAGGGGGTGCATTATCATAGAATGGTAGAGTTGGAAGGGACCTCCTGGGTCATCTGGTCCAACCCCCTGCTCAAAGCAGGATTCACTAAATCATCTCAGACAGATGTCTGTCCAGCCTCTGTTTGAAGACGTCCATTGAAGGGGAACTCACCACCTCTTGTATCAGCCTGTTCCACTCATTAATCACCCTAACTGTCAAAAAGTTTTTTCTAATATCTAATCTGTGTCTCCTCCCATTTAGTTTCATCCCATTGCTTCCAGTCTTTCCTTGTGCAAATGAGAATAAAGATGATCCTTCTACAATGTGACAGCCCTTGAGATATTTGTAGACAGCTATTAAGTCTCCTCTCAGTCTTCTTTTTTGCAAGCTAAACATTCCCAAATCCTGCAACCGTTCCTCATAGGACATGGTTTGCAGACCAGTCACCATTCTGGTCGCTCTTCTCTGAACTTGCTCCAGTTTGTCTATGTCTTTTTTAAAATGTGGTGCCCAAAACTGTACACAGTATTCCAGATGAGGTCTGACCAAAGAGGAGTAAAGACCGATAATGACTTCACGTGATCTAGACTGTATGCTTCTGTTAATACATCCCACTATATGGAGGATTATGAGGGGTCGCATTACATTATATGGAAGACTATGTGGGGGACCATTTTAATATTTGGAGGGCTATGTGGGGGGCCATTATACTGTATGCAAGAAAGTATACAGCATGAAGGTTTGCATGGGGTCCATCATACTGTGTGGAGGGCTGTGTGGGGGCCATTATACTGTTTACTGTTTGGAGGGCCATTATATAGTATGGGGCAATTAAACTGTATGTAGACCCATTATCCTGCATGGAGGGCTGTGTGAGGGCCACAGTTGGGGGATTATACTGTGTTAGGGTCACCATACTTTACCTTAGGAATTGAGGTGGGGTACAGTTGAGTCATTATACTGTGCATGTGGAGGCTAATGTGGAGGAATTCACTGTGGGGGTATCATATTGTGTTTGGTGGGCACTTTTGTTGGCATTATACTTTATGGGGGCACTGAAAGAGGAATCTAAGACTTCAGCAGGAGGAAAATGACTATACAAAGGCTGAAAAGTTGTGAGATATGGTCTTCTGTGACGCTGACAATTATTTTTTTTTTGGGAGGGTGGACCCAATTAGAATTTCTGCTATGGGGCCCCATGATTTCTATGTACGCCCCTGGCTATTGCTAAAGCTCGGCTTTTTACCTGAGAACCATTGCAGACAGCTATTGGCTTGTCTACAGTAAACAGAGGAGAGAGACCGAGCATGCATGTCCAGCAGCACTAAGCACATTAACTGCACCTGCACATTGATATACACTTTGAACACAAGAGGGTGCCATACTATATATTTAAATGAAGAAAATGACTGCATAATTGATGTTTATAACAACATGTAAATGCATATAACTCCTATTAACTATTTTTTTTCTAACATGAGATACCTACATAAGAGATATGAACACCTGTAGGGGAAAATGTAAATTTGCAACAAAGTATATATAAAGTAAAACACCTTTATAAATCAAATGTGTTTATCATATACATCACTGTATTATATAGAGTTTATAACAAAACGGGAAATTTTTAAAATGTTTTCATCCACCATTGAAGCTCGAGCAGGCATTAAAATATGTGTATCTGATACAATGACAGTAAGTGATGGTGGTACATATAATCCTTTAATTGTTCCATCAATAAACAGAGGTCCAATGAAATGTAAAACAGGGCCGAATGGAGTTTTCACTTTCCAGTATGAGCAAAAAGTGTCCCAGACCACAGAATATTTTTCATTGTTCGAGCTAAAAACCCATATATATTCTCCTTTTTGGAACCCAAATGACTTCGGGGAGAATCTGATGTAAATGCATGGTTAATTCTTTCCCATATCAACTTCATTGGCCAACATGCCTCATCAAATGCCGCCATCTGTACGAAATCCATCTCTGTATTGATTTCTGATGTCTTCTTTCTGTAATGTCTTCAGAAGTGTTAAATTGGTATTGATAATAAAGCATGTCTGGAATTAAAAAAAAAAAATTCATGATGAAAGACGCAATCCAGCTACTATACCCCTCACCAAGTTTATCACACTCTGCAATTCTTTTATATAAAATTTACTCAGTTTCCTGCAGTTAAGCCCCATCTTTGCTTCTCTTTAGCCTCGGATTTCACAAAGAAGTTTTTCTTGTATACTTTGCTATCAGTACCATGATGCATCAGCACAGCATCACATGAGCATCCACAGCCAGGATCATCTGAGCCTCTAGGAAAGACATGGTAATTATCCTCCACTCTGCATTCCCTAGATAGGTTAACATAAGTAAACAGTCAGAGCTGTTTAGTCATCATCAGTAGCTGTGATATGAACTCATGTGCCTGCTTTATGAGACTGTGCTGTAATGAAGATTGTTGCTGTAATATCCCTGAACTGCACTGGCCGTGCTTAAGATTAAATCCCACTGTTAAACTGTTGAAAAAGACTCTTGTCAGATGTGTCTGGTCAGCAACTGAATCTATCATGTGCCTGAGAGAAGCTGCAGCCTATGGTCATCCTGAGTAACAGTTCCTCCAGGATTCCAATGAATTTATGAAACCCGTCTCGCCCTATCTGAACCTAGCGGTGTGCGTGTAACATTGGTGGCCCATATGGGGAGGACTGAGCGGGGATTAATGTCTAGAGGGAGAAGAGGAAAAATGTCTGGAAAAATACAGCAGCACAGCACCTCAACTTAACTCTGCTACACCACTTAAAGGGGACCATCCCTAAAGAAAACTCACTAGCAGCAATGGATGTTGAAATACAAATAGACAGAATTAGTGAGCGGTTTCTTCAGTTAACCTGCGAAGAATTAAGAACAGTAGCATATAAAGATGTCAGAAGAACAGATTTCTAAAGCACACAACCGCAGGCAACTGTTAGCTGCCATTAATGCAAAAATGGATGAGCTGGGGGAGAAAGAAGCTGAAGACGTCATGGGGACATGCCTCCAGGAGCTAACACAGTTTCTAACCAGGTTGAAGTTGGAGGATGGAGGGACGGCACCAATTACCAAAAGCGGGAATCTCTGTCCGCAGACTGAACTACGGGAATTGAAAGAACAACTCAAAACCCTAACAACAGCCCTGCAGGAATCGACCAAAATCTCTTAACGGGTGACAGACTCAGACAGAACCTTTAACCTGCTCGGGTTAGATAAATCAGGAAGACAGTCCTCTCTAACACCACAAATCACCATAAGTAAAGAATTCAAGATCCTGGGAAAGATTGGAGAGTGTGAACAGAAAGAGAAACTGTCTTATATGAACTTGTTTCACCAGATTGATGCAGGCTTACAGAAAGGCTACCAGCCAGATGAAATCGTTGAGGGGGTGGTGAAGTGATCAGCCCAGGAATGAACCTCTGTAGTATGCTAGAAATGAAGAGTCAATTGACCTTGCAACAACTGAAGATGATTTTAAAAGGGCACTATAAAGAAGAGAGTACTTCAGAATTGTTCCACCGACTCATTAACCTCTCACAGAAAAATAATGAATCACCCCAAAGTTTCTTGTGCAGAGAAATTGAACTGAAGGATAGACTGTTGTTTGCATCCAGAGATGTAGAAGCGGACGAGAGGTTTGATGCTGGACTAGTCCAGAAGAAGTTCTTGAGATCATTGGGAACAGGGTTAATCAGTACATACATCAAGTCGCAGCTGAAACAGTACCTAGAAGATCCTGGCATTCTGGACAAAATCCTAATTGAACAAATGAATGAGGCAGCTAGTTTGGAGTCAGAGAGCGAACAAAAGATAAAGAAAGGCTCTGCTCCTAAATCAAAAAATATCACAGTAAAAGACAAATTCCTTACCAACACCAGGTCAGATTACATGGAGGGGGTGGCTGTGTAGTATTATACGTGCACACGCACACCGATGGAGCTTGCATATTTTTAATGTTTAATGTTAGGACTCGCAAGTATGGGGACCCTTGATGCTGGGTTGCGAGCTTGCGTATTTTGGTCAAAATATCGACCCTTACCTCATGTGGTGTATTTATCTTATACACTATTTTTCATCTTTTTTACACATTTTTGTGCAGGATGCAGCCAGGCCTCTTTAGTGTTGGCTGGGTAAATTGGGGCGTCTGTCCTGTGGGGGTGCACGTATATAGTGCTGGGCAGCCCCCCTGATCTAATAGTATGGGCGTCATCAATAGGCTGCAAGCCAGACACTGTGCATCACACATATCTGAGTGATTGGTGCCCTATGCAAACTCCATCGGTGTGCATGTATAATACTACACAGTCACCCCCTCCATGAATTGGTAGGTTAGTGAGTGGCTGTCTGCCTCAGTATTTTGCACATGTGCTGCCCCGGCCTTTATCATGGAGGCTTGCTGCATCCTGCAATGCCTTGGTAATCAGACCTGGTGTTGATAAGGCATTATCTTATACTGTGATGTTTTTTTAAATTAGCTTCTAAATCACCAAAATGAGTCAGCTGAGGTTGGAGACCCCCAGTGGCCAGTCTGAAGATAATCATGGAGACCCTCCAGTGCCACCTCCGAGAGGGAACCTTAAAGCACCAACAAAAGAGAGGACCGCCAGCGCTGACTGGGAAGAAGTAATAGGAGAACTGCGAGCTGAGTTGATTGAGATGAAAAAGTTGATTCATTCCAGAACAGAACCTGCATCCCTCAGACCCAGGAGTGGGTTCCAAAACAGAAGATACCCGGCTTGTGAAGCGTGCCGTTCATCAAATCAGAGTACGGTATGTGTACACTGACTAAGATGTGGTGAGGAAGGACATTATGCCAAGGAATGCCAATGGTCATGGTCTTTTGGGTTAAAAGACAGGAGGTTGCCAGAGAGGGGCGACTGGTAACCACGACACAGAGGAGGTCCCAGAAGCAAATCCAAATCTCACCAAACCCCAGAACGGCATATGAGCTAAAACAGCTGCGTCATTACTATCCCCAAGTGTGTTTCCGTCTACAACAGCTGCAAGAGAGACAGGGGCATCAGTTACTTAATGCCCAGTGTGGAGGTCAAATGATGAACTCCTGGGAGGAGGATTCCTCGGTCAGTAAAGATAGCATCATCGGCCTAATCAGCGAAAGATGCTTTATATAGTGCCAGCTAGATGGACTCCTGATAACAGCACTGTGGGACACAGGAGCCCAAGCGAGCCTTTTAAATGAAGAATGGAGAAGGCGCTACCTGCCACATACGTGCCTTCAAACTCTTAGGACCAGTGGAACTCCACGGCAAAGCAGTCAACCTGACCGAAGTCCCTTTCATAGGCTGGGTGGAAGTGACTTTCCAACTGAGGGCCACGAACAACAGCAACACCATTGAGCTTTTGGTACCTTTTCTCGTGACCAGTGATCAGAACGTGGAAGAGGATCCTATCCTGGGTTATAATGTAATCAGTGAGGTCATCATGAAACACAAGTCAGTGACGCTGGTGGTGGATGCAACTGTCACATTGCTTGCCATACCCAATGTCGTGGTGGAAAATGTGATTCATAGAGTAAAGAAAGCACAGAATACAATGAACCTAAAAGAAGTCAAGGTAGGCTGGCGCCCAAACATCATTCCTGCAAACCAAATGGTGGGGGTGAGGTGTGGAGTCCAGGTAGAACTGGTAAGAAAAGTTCAGAAAAGACTGTTCATGCCAAAAGACTCATCAGAACTTCCGGAAGGCCTAGTTCAAGGTGAGACTGTGCTTACCATTCCTACTGGTGGGTTTACTCGAGTGAAAGTACCGGTGATGAATACTACGAAACAAGGGATCCAAAGACTGTGTTAGGTCACATTGAAACCGTTAAAACTGTATATTCAGCCAGTGTGAGACCCGCCCACGGGTCTACCATGAATTCAGTCTCCCCACCAAGGAACAGGAGTTGACCAGGGGAGGAAATTGCACGACCCACCTCGGGGTCCTGGGATCCCCCAGTACCCCTAGAACACTTGTGTGCTGAAGATAGAGCGGTAGCAAAACAGATGCTGAGAGAAGAGTGTCATGCATTCTCCAAAGATGACTCTGATATAGGCGGTATCCCGTTGGTGCAGTTGGAAATCAATTTGAAAGACATGACCCCAGTAACCAGAAGTTACATGTCTGTGCCAAAACCATTACACCGTGAAGTGAAAGAGTATTTACAAGATCTAATCAACAGAGTTTGGGTCCAAAAGTAAAAGCCGTCTTATTCCTCTCCTATTCTTTGTGTTAGGAAGAAGGACGGTACGTTGAGACTCTGCTGTGATTACCGGGAACTAAACCGAAAGTCAGTACCTGATCAGCACCCGATACCACAGATTCAAGATATGCTGGATAACCTATCAGGAAGTACCTGGTTCTCTGTCCTCGATCAGGGTAAAGCATACCATCAAGGGTTTGTTGAAGAGTCCAGTAGACCTTTGACAGCATTCATCACACCATGCGGGATATACGAGTGGATCTGCATACCGTTTGGGCTCAGTTCAGCTCCAGAAAAATTCCAGAGGAGCATGGAGACATATTTAGAAGGATTGAGGGATAATATCTTCCAGCTGTACTTGGATGACAATGTGGTACACAGAAAAACTTTCTGGGAGCATGTTGAACACGTGAGGACCGTATTACAACGATATCAAGTCAACAATATGGAGTTAAGTTGACCCCCAAAGAAGTGTGAACTGTTCAAAAGGCAAGTCCGATTTCTAGGGAAAATTGTGTCCGGAGAAGAATATACCATAGACCCAGCAGAAATCGCTCTGGTACCGGCCTTAAAAGACAAGCGGCCCTCAACTGTCGGGGAGTTGAGGTAGATATTATTATTCCCCTCCTACTGTCGTACTTACGTTCGGAACTTCTCCAGGATTGCCGCCCCACTATACCTCCTCTTGGTGGGGGGGGGGGGGGGCGACAGAGTCAACAACACCCACGGAGAAAAAGAAGAATGCGGGTAGAACTGGGCTTAAAAGAAGCAACGCCGTTTCATCCCAAAAGCCCATTCTCTGGACAGCAGACCACCAGGAGGTATTGGAAGAACTAGTAGACTACCTGGTAAAACCACCCATCTTGGAATATCCTGATTTCAACTTACCGTTTGTTCTTCATTGTGACGTTTCTCAAGTTGGACTGGGAGCTGCCCTGTATCAGCATCAAGATAGAAAATTGAGAGTCATCGGTTAAGGTTCTAGAACGTTGACAGACGCCGAGAAGAATTACCATCTACATTCCGGAAAATTGAAGTTCCTGGAGTTGAAATGGACTATCTGTGAACCATTTAGAGATTATCTCTACTACAGCAAAGAGTTTGAGGTATACACTGACAACAACCCTTTGACCTATGTCCTCACTACAGCCAAACTGAATGCAACAGGTCAGAGATGAGTCGCTGAACTAGCTGACTTCAATTTCAGCATCAAGTACAGGCCAGGAAAATGCAAGGCGGATGCTGACAGATTGTGGAAAATCCCACTAGAGCCTGATCAGTTCATGCAAGAAAGCTCAGAGGAAGTCAGTTTGGAAGCAATTGAGAGCACTGCCCAAGCAGTACAAGCTTATCAAAAGGACAACACACCATTGTGGTGTCCGTTGACGGTGGAAACCACCATAAAAGCGAGAGAACAAGATTACCCCCTGTCTATTCAACGACTACCAAAAGGAAAAATCCATAGAGCACAACGGGAAGATCAGATAAATGGTAGAATACTACTTTATGTGGACCAAAATTGGTTTCCAAGTAAATGGGAGAGAGATAATGAGTCACCAGCAGTATCTGTTTTAGTTAAAGAATGGATGAAGCTCTACCTCAGTGAAGACGGTATCCTGTATCGTAAAGGAGGTCAAAACCGGCAGTTGGTACTACCCAGAGTATTTCGTAGATTGGTCTTAAAAGAACTCCATGAAAACATGGGACACCTGGGAGTGGAAAGGACAACAAACTTGATCCGTGAACGTTTCTTCTGGCCGTACATGCAGTGAGATATTGAGAGATACGTGACCAGGGAGTGTGGGGGTCTGAAAGATAAACGTCCCAACACATCAACCCGGGCACCTATGGGCAACATCCAAACTACGTATCCGTTTGAGATGGTCTCAATAGACTTTCTACATCTCGAGACGTGCAAGGGTGGTGACGAATACATCTTGGTGGTGATGGACCATTTTACTTGATTTGCTCAAGCATATGTCACCACCAATAAAGCGGGTCGAACAGCAGCAGAGAAGATCTTCAATGATTTTGCTTTGAGGTTTGGGTTCCCTACGAGGTTACACCATGACCAAGGAAGAGAATTTGAGAACCAGATCTTTGCCAAGATAGGAAAGTACTGTAGGATTCAGAGATCCCACATAATGCCCTATCACCCAGAGGGTAATGGACAAGTGAAACGTTTTAGTAGGACATTATTGTCGATGTTGCGCACTTTAACAGCTGACGAGAAGAAAGACTGGAATAGTTCTCTGTCAAAAGTGGTACATGCCTATAACTGTACAAAGAGCAATGCAATGGGTTACTCACCCTTCTTTCTATTGTACGGTCAATCGCCAAGACTGTCAATCGACATCATGTTCGATACTCCAGTATCAGAGACTTACAGAACATATCCAGAGTTTGTTCGGAAATGGAAGGAACGGATGGCAGAGGGATACAACATAGCGTCCAAAGTGGTTACGCAAGGACAGAGCAAGAGCAAGGAGTACTATGACTGAAAATGTTATGGAGCAGAATTGGCACTGGGAAGCCGTGTGCTAGTCAAGAACAAAAGGCGGTCCGGGAAAACTTTGTTTGTACTGGGAAGACAAGGTGTATGTGGTCGTAAGGAGGAAAGCCGATGACAGTCCAGTGTATGAAATCCGATTGGAAACCAGAATAGTCCATCGGAATTTACTACTACCCTGTGATTATCTCCCACCACAACAAGACTTTCCAGAAGTAGAACAACATCGTCCGAGATCGACTAAGGGACCACCACAGACTGAAGCTCCGAAGATGGATAGTGATCTTGAAAGTTCACATGAAGAAGAACACACCGTTGTATTTCTCGGACCGGCAAGGAGAGGGATGTACCATCCTCAGGAGAGTGAAGTAAGTCCCCAGGCTCCAGAGTTTGTACCAAGGAGTACAGATATAGTCCAATTCAGATTTGATGATCTAACACCGTTCACTGAAGAGACCGATCGACACTTAGGAGTAGCAGAATTACCAGACCAGGTGGAAACGAACGATTCAAGAGAAGTACAGTAACTTACAGAGGCAGTTCCAAGATCATTTGAGGAAGTTCGAGAAATGAGTGTGGCAGAAGAAACTCCTGCAACCGAGGAACCCGTGGTATCTGAGGAACAACCTACCAGGAGGATGTCGACTCGAGAAGTGAGGAGGCCTGTGATGCTGACATATGAGACACTCGGTGAACCGAGTCAAGTGCCAAGGACTGTCCATTGGAAACAGGTATTTCTGCCTACGGACCAGGTAAGCTCACTTGAGTGGTATTCACCACCGAGAGACATTATGGACAATGTTACCTGGTGGAAAGACTTGTTTTGGCCTAGTGAGAGAGAGAGCTGGTTGAAGACGTATGAAATCCTCCAGCGGAAGAGATGCTGATTGTTTTAATTGTGTATTTCTTTCAGGAGTTCTACAAGCAAAAGGTCGTAAGAACAGGTTGTTATTGATGTTTGTAAATTTTATGCCAATATGACAATGCCAATTTGTATATAAAGTTATTCAACTTTTAGCACTGTCTCAGAATTGGTCAGCTTGACCAATTAAAACGAATATCGAGAACGACATTAAAAAAGAAGGGAAAGTGTGACATGCAGAAATAGTGCTGTTGCTTCAAAAGGATCCAGCAACTATAAGAGTTAACACAGTCACAAGAGACAGGGAGTGGTTAGCAGAGCCCCAGGGGGATTGTGGGGAACTTGTTTACTATTCTGGCTGCAGCCAAAGGGAGAAGTGGTATGTGATCTGTATCTCACAGAAGTGCAGGAAAGAGAACAGGATTCAAGTCTAGGGTGAAACTCAACACAGGTCAGATACCTTGCACTGTTAGTTCAGGAAATCTACCATCAGGCAGGAAGATAAGGAATGGAAGGAATTGTGTCACAGAGATCATCTTCCTCATCAAACCCTCCCCCCTCCATCTCCATGCAGAATAAAGAATGTTGTGTACTAGTGAGTCCTTGTGAAGGAAAAGCCTGCTGTTTACGTATAGAAGTGTGCTGCCAAGAGATCTAATTTGTGCTGAATTATGCTACTGAAGAGACTGAGGTTCCTGTGCCTGCTTTATGAGACTGTGCTGTAATGAAGATTGTTGCTGTAATATCCCTGAACTGCACTGGCCATGCTTCAGATTAAATTCCACTGTTAAACTGTTGAACAAGACTCTTGTCAGATGTGTCTGGTCAGCAACTGAATCTATCATGTGCCTGAGAGAAGCTGCAGCCTATGGTTGCCCTGAGTAACGGTTCCCCCAAGATTCCAATGAATTTATGAAACCCGTCTCGCCCTATTTGAACCTAGTGTCGTGCGTGTAACAAAAGCCTAGTTTTGTTGGTTGGCTCTGTCAGGCACTGTAGTAAGGGCACTAGCAGCAGCTATCTCAGTCATAGCAAATTTAAAGATGTGAATAATGTGTGGGAGCATTGAGCTCAGGACCTTTTTCATACTGACTCCGGGATAGTGATGATTTTGTAAAGGTGTCAGTTGTGTCAGCCAGACCTGGAGATTATCTGTGAACGAATGCATGGTCAGCAAGGCTACAGCATGTTAGAGAGGTGGTAGCTAGAGAGAGCCCCCTTAGGCTGCGTGCCCACGATGCCCACAATGTTTTTTAAGCACTTCCGTAGCAGCAATTCCGCCGTGGAAACGCTTAAAAAACGCTTGGTAGAAGGTCTGCAATGTTCCCCAATGATAATCCGCATTTGCTGAGCACATGCTGGGAAATTTCCGCTGCAGATTATCATTGCGGAAAAATCCGCAGCACTACCATTAATTTTGCGGAATCGCGGCGTTTTAGCCACCATTGACTTGTATTGGACCGCATAACATCCGCATGACTACATGTGCACATGCGGATATTATGCGGTTCAATGCGCAGATGGTACCTGTGTCTGGAGAAGAGGAGACTCCCTTTCAGTCCCGGGTACCATACTACCTGTAGTTAAAAAAGAATTAAAATAAAAAATAAACATATACTCACCTTCTGATGGCCCCCGGTCTCCTTCTCCGGTGTCTTCGGCTGCTCGCAGTGGTAAAAGGACCTTCCATGATGTCATTTAGTCATGTGACCTGTCACATGACTAAATGACGTCATGGAAGGTCCTTTTACACCACCGCGAGCCGCTGAAGACACCGGACGCAACGGAGAAGGAGATCAGGGGCCAGGTGAGTATATGTTTTTTTTTTATTTTTCACCATTTGTATTCTTTTTTTTACTATTGATGCTGCATTTGCAGTATCGTAACTTGGTCACACTATATAAATCCATGCCATTTGCATGGATTTATAGTGTGACCAAGTTGTCAAGCACTTTTCCAAGTGATGCTAAAATCGCTTAGAAAAGTGCTTCACAACTCGCATGCGAAATCGCATGTTAAAAAAGCTTCACTTACGCTTCTACCTGGCAGAAAAAACGCATGTAAAATCCGCATGCGTTTTTTCTGCCAGAGAGATGCAGAAACGCTCAGGAAAAATCCACAGCATTTCTGCATCATGGGCACATAGCCTTACACTGTTTCACAAGAGTGCAACTAGGGTGCAGTGGTCACAGCGAAACACATGAGCCATGTGGCCCTATATCAGGAAGGTGGAGGTGATGTTATCAGTGTGGGATGATGTTGACAACAGACGCATGCTCAGTAGAGGAGGAACTAGCCCAGACCCTGAAAAGGACATCACTGACGGCTCTTAATTCAGGGAAAGGACAGGCGCTACTGCAATGACGGCAGCCTCTGCTCCCTGATGATGGTTTGTTTGTAAATCCCAGTATGCACTTGGGGTTCTCAAACGAAGCAACGTGAAACAGGAAGAAGATTAAAAAAAAAATAAAAAAAAGGAGTCAGATAGTCTAGTGAACAATAGGGATTTTTTAAGTAATGTATATTAGAAAAGAGATTAGGTAATGACATTAACCCCTTCACGACCTATGACGTTAATGTACTTCAAAGGTCATGTCCCTGACTTTAATGCAGGCTCATATGCCGAGCTCGGATTTTTCACAGCAGATAATGGCTGATTTAAGCCCAGATTCGGTTGGTCAAGACCCAAACCCCAGTCTTCACCAGTCAAGATGCCGCAGGTCAAGCACCGAAGATCAGACGGTGGTCATTGGATGAAGCAGGACGTCTGCCGTGCTGACGAGAAGACCCAAGTGAACCAGGCCTTTAATTCAAGCGTAGACGAACGGTACAGGGTGTGGGCTGCACTTCAGAAACGAACGAGGGTGGCCAGTGTGAAGAACCCACTAAGTGACTCACATATGAGGCACTTGTGGCTTAGCGGAAAGTACCGGTGTCCCCCGTTAGTGCCAGTATAACAAAGGCGCTTGAAGCGCATATTACAGCTACAAGCCTGGCGCTGGCAGTGACGCTCTTTGAGCTAAAGACATTAATAGTCGTTTAACTGTGAAATGAGACTGCACGCAGATAGAACATAGAGTAAGATATTGCATTTATTACACTGCTTTTATTGTCATTACTGCTAAGATTGTGTTAGTTGTCTCCATATACCTGCATCACCATGTGTTCCTATAGTTAAACGTTCTTTCTGTGGTAGGAAAATAAATAGCTTTGGTTAACTATCCCTGCATCCTCACAATCTGCATCATTACATCTAGATCATTTCACCCGATAAATGAGCATTTAGCTTGTTTATTGTGTGTGATTGGCTGCCTCTTTAGAAGGGACTGAAAGCTGTATTTTAGGTGTAAATGCAGCTTTCAGTCCCCCATACATAAGTCTAAAGTCGGTCGACGCATTCATATCAATAAGTATGCCTTACACTCTAATATGTGTGGTGCCCCTGAGGGTTCAGTCGCCACAGAGGTACTGCATCTCACCCAGAGGTGTGGTATCTCACTCTCAGGTAAGGAAGGAGTACAGCCCGGGACCCTAACACCTGCATCCAACACATCCACTTCAGTAGGGCAGGGCGAGATTGCTCCTACGGGAGTGCACAGTCCCTGGCTGGAGTGGTGGGGAACCTAGCGAGGGGGAACCATGTAGTGGGTGTGAGTGGAGGACGTAGATCAGGGGAGCACTGGTGAGGGAGTGATATAAAAGAGGGAACCATCTTAGAAAGACAAGCCAGTCAGAGGAGGAGAGTGTGTGGAGCAGAGGCTCTGCAGGAGCTCTGCTTCGGAGGCGGGCCTAGTGAGAGGCCCAGGACTGAGAGAGGAGAGGGAGCAGGAGAAAGGCTCCAGGAACAGAAGGGATCCCAGGGGTACGGGCAGTGCTGGAGGCCACCCGTACGCCCGAATCTGCCAGGCGGTGGAGGGATCGAGCCGCAGAGGGGACCGACCCCTAAACTAGTGGAGAACTACAAGGCTCAGCTAGGGACCGGAGGCTGCTGTACTTGCAAGGTGCAGTGGCCACATCCGCAACTATGTCGCCGAAAAGGTGGCCACAGAGGGTCCAGGGGACAGCAGGTCGCCCGACAAGACCCGAGGCTACCGGATTGGGACACTGGTTGCGAGGCACAGGGCAGGAGGGCGAGAGCCAGCGCAGGAAGACGACTGAGGAAGGCACATAGAAAGGGGTCCTGTCAGACACTCTTGAATCACCTGAGGGATTGCTGAACCCCTGCCTGGTGAATGCAGCACGATGTGGGAGGTTGTAGTCCGGACCCTGTAACCGAAGGAACTTATCAACTGTAAGTAAACTCGGAAGACTGCACCCCACTGTCTCTGTGATTATTGCTGCGCCATCAACCCCTGTACTACAACGCCCAGCATAACCTATAACATCTACACTGCCCTGGAGCTGAGTTCTACCTGTGGAGAGCTACACCATCCCTGCTGCACTCACATCAGCTCCAGAGGACCTGCTCCGCAGCAGCGGCTCCCTTAGCCGCATACCACAGGTGGCGTCACGTACTTTATACAATCACTATAAATCCCCAATCAATAACCCTTTTTATTGACCGCCCTGGGTCACGGACCGGGTCACTGCCACTGTAACATCCCCCAGCATCTACCAGCCCGGCACCGGGTACCCCACGGCCCAGTGGGAGCGTCATATGTATGTGTGGCGCCCCTGCGGGTTCAGTCGCCACAGAGGTACTGCATCTCACCCAGAGGTGTGGTATCTCACTCTCAGGTAAGGAAGGAGTACAGCCCGGAATCCTAACACCTGCATTCAACACTACACTACTACAGACCAGCAGGAGGGGCAAAATGCGCTGCTCCTCTGCTGAGCCCTGTCCCTGGCTGGAGTTGGGGGAACCAAAGTAGGGGGAACCATGTAGTGGGTGTGGGTAGAGGAAGCAGTTCAGGGGAGCACAGTAAGGAGCAATATGAAAGAGAGGGTGGAACATTCTAGAGTGAGTGAAGTTCTGAGGGGGTTGAGTCAGAGAGAGAGTCAGAGCAGGAGCTCTGCTCAGGAGGAGGGCCTAGTGAGGAGGCCCAGGAGAAGGAGAAGAGGAAGGAACGGGAGCAGAGGGAAGGCTCCAGGAGTGAAGAAAGGATCCCAGGGGTATGAGCAGTGCTGGAGGCCACCCGTACACCCAAATCTACCAGGCGGTGGAGAGAGCGGGTCGCAGAGGGGACCGGCCCCTAACTAGTGAGAATTGCAATATTCAACTAGGTAACCGGAGGGTGCAGCATTTCAAGTGCTGCAGCCAAAAGCCACATCTATTTCACCGAAAAGGTGGCCATAGAGGACCCAGGGGACAGAGAAAACGTCACCCGACAAGGTCCGCGGTCACTGGATTGCGACACTGGGTGTGAGGTGTAGGAAGACAGCCAGAAGGAACACACAGAAGGGGGTCCTGTTATGTACTCAGGAGGTACCTGAGGGTTTGCTGTACCCCTCCCTGAGTAAGCACAGGACAACGTGGGAAGTTATGATCTGCAGTTGTAACCAGGAGCAAAGTGAGAACTGTGAGTAAATCCGGAAGACGGCACCCCACTGTCTCTGCGACTTATTACTGCGCCATCATTCCCTGCACTACACTTCACAGCAAAAGTGTTTAGGGGTGATAAAGTAAGAATTTTTTTGTTTGTCAGTTAAACTCATTGATGGTGATGTGTGTCGGGGCTCTTTAAATCACTGTAAGCAATAGCAGACACTTGTGCTAATTAGTTTGGCAGGTGTGTCCAATGAAAGGCAAGACTACTTAAGAAGGCTGTCCCACATTATTAAGCAGCCTACATTTTCTGCCAAAATGGGAAAGAAAAAGGATGTGTCGGCTGCTGAGAAGCAACAAATTGTGGAGCGTTTAGGTCAAGGCATGACTACAATCAACATTGCCAAGACACTTCATCGTGATCATCTCACAATCAAGAAGTATGTAGCTGATTCACAGTACACACGTGTGCGTGCTGATAAGGGAAAATTGAGGACTTTCCTACAGGCAATTACGTCAGGTTAAAAGAGCAGTGGCAAAAAAGCCTTGTCATAGCAGCAGACAAGTTTTTGAAGCAGCTGGTGCCTCCAACGTCCCCCGAACAACAAGATGCAGGGTCCTTCAGAGGTTTGCAGCTGTGCGTAAGCCAACCTGTCGACCTCCTCTATCCACTGCACACAAGCAGAAACGGCTCCAGTGGGCCAAACAATATATGAAGACTGACTTCAAAACTGTTTTGTTCACCGATGAGTGCTGTGCAACGCTCAATGGTCCAGATGGATGGAGTGGAGGAGGAGGATGGCTGGTTGATGGACACCCCATGCAAATACGGCTATGGCGCCAACAAGGAGGAGGTGGAGTAATGTTTTGCGCGGGAATCATGGGAAGAGAGATTGTCGGCCCCTTTAGGATCCCTGAAGGGGTAAAGATGAACTCCATAATGTATGTTGAGTTTCTCAAACAGCATTTCCTGCCATGGTTCAAGAAGAAGAACCGTGCATTCCGCAGCAAGATCATTTTCATGCATGATAATGCCCCGTCTCATGCTGCACATAACACATCTGCATCTCTGGCTGCTATGGGCATAAAAGGGGACAAACTTATGGTGTGGCCCCCATGCTCCCCTGACCTCAACCCCATTGAGAACCTCTGGAGCATCATCAAAAGGAGTGTCTATGATGGCGGGAGGCAGTTCACATCTAAGCAACAGCTCTGGGAGGGTATTCTGTCCTCATGCAAAACAATTGAAGCAGAAACCAGCCAAAACCTGACAAATTCAATGGACGAGAGAGTTCAAAAGCTCCTTTCGAACAAGGGGTCCTATGTGCAAATGTAACATCACCTAGAATAAAGTTTTGAGTTGAAAACTGTTTGATTTCAGTTTGTAATAACCTGCTAATGCTTATAATTTCAAAAATGACCATTTTTTTGTTCTTCATTAAAATGAAAAGGTTGAAAACGCTGCTGTGCATAATAATTTGGAACATGCATTTTGAGTGCAGTTTGAGTGTTTTATTTTTTTTTAAATATACTGTTATCATAGGCAGTTTGTACAAAAACCTTTCAATTGTACTCTAATAGTTATTTGACTGGAAAATTACAATGACTGCAATTCATATAGGTAATTTGGGAAAATCTGAGAAAATATTATTTGCATAATAATTTGGAACACAGTGTACAACATCACCATTTCCTACCCTGGAGCTAAGCTCTGCCTGTGGAGAGCTGAACCAACTCTGCTGCACTAACATCAGCTCCAGAGGACCTGCTCCGCAGCAGCGGCTCCCTTTAGCCACATACCACAGGTGGCGTCACGAACATTATATAAAAACTATAAATCCCCTGTAAATATCCCCTTTTATTGACCACCCTGGGTCACGGACCAGGTCACCGCCACTATGACATCTCCCCTAGCAACGACCAGCCCGGCACCAAGTACCCCAGGGCCCATGTGGCGCGTCATATTGGCGCGCCAATCAACTGGTCAGGGAAGATATTATTTGGGCATATACAATTTTGGACTGCCGATCACTTCATTCTCTCTGAGATAAGCTGTTGACAGAGATGTTTGTCAGTTTCTCTCATAGAGAACACAGGAGCACTCGGCCAAGTGAGCGCTTCCGTGTATGGGAGAGACGGCCAAGATGGTTGTCGGCCAAATGATCAACTGAAGCATCATTTGGCCAACAATTCGGTCACAGTTATCAGATTCTAAATAATATTATCAGTAGGTCACACCAAAGGCTAAGCCTGTCCTGTTAACCCTTTCATGACATGCGCCGTACATTTACGGCGCATGACGTGTCTTCGCCTTAGATGCAGGCTCCGACGATGAGCCCGCACCTTTCCGGGGACTTGACAGCGGATCTGATCAGCTGTCATGTGCTCCTAACAGCCGTGGGTGGAATCGCGATTCTCTCGTGATTATTAACATGTTAAATGCCGCTGTCAATCTCTGACAGCGGCATTTAAGACGGCTCCGCTGGAAGAGCGTCACAAGACCCGCCCATCGGCGCCCATGTCACATGACTGCGCATCGTCGATGGGTTGGCATGACAACCCGGTGTCTGCAGGAGACCCCTACAGTTGTCATTGCAGGGATGCAAGTGAACATTTTTGCTACATACAGCGCTATGTGTAGCACAGGCGATCGGATGATTGCAGCTTCTAGTCTCCCCAAGGTTTACCCCAAAATGGTATCAATAAAAACATCAGCTCGGTGAGCAAAAAATAAGCCCTCACCCAGCCCCAGAAGCCGAAAAATGGAGACGCTACGGGTCTCAGAAAATGGTGACTTTTTTTTTTTTTAACAAACTTTAGATTTTTTTACCATTTAAATAAAAAAAAAAAAAACTATACATGTTTAGTATCTACAAACTCATAATGACCTGGAGAATCAAAGGCAGGTCAGTTTCAGCATTTAGTGAGCATGGTAAAAGAAAAACCCAGAAAACAACTGTGGAATTTAATTTTTTTTGCAATTTCACCACACTTGGAATTTTTTCCTGTTTTCCAGTACAACCAATGGTGTCGTTCAAAAGTACAACTTGTCCCGCAAAAACAAGCCCTTACACGGCCATATTGACAGAAAATGTAAAAAGTTATGGCTCTGGTAAGAAGAGGAGTAAAAAACAAAAGTGCAAAAACAGAAAAGGGTCGCACCATGAAGGGGTTAAATAGGGAATATGACCTATTTATTCTACCTATTTCTCTACTCCCACATGGGTGACTAGCCGTCTTTGCCTCTCCTGAATTCCTACGCTGGCTAAGTGATAGCAATATGCCAATTTGACCATGATACTTGATTTCTCCCCAATATGATGACAAAATAGATGTCACATCTACAATCCAGGGGAGTAACTATAGGTGCAGGGGTTGCAATAGCACGCGGGCCCTGGAGCCGAGGGGCCTCAAAGGTCCCTTTGGCCCATGTGAAAAGACCATTACTATTGAAGATTTGCAATAACTAGGGGCCCCGTTGGAGCTTTTGCATCAGGGCCCATGAGCTTCAAGTTATGCCACAGCGAGAATCATTCTGACCCATGTTCACAACACATTCAAAGCCATGTAAATCTGCAATAACATATCCAGCAAATAATCATTATCACACAATAAGTGCAACATAACACATGCAATATCTCCCATGGGGAAAAGAACAATGGCCCCTGCAGCCTAAAAAATCCCTAGTATGTAATATACAGTGAGCCCCAAGTATAACAATGTGTGCAGAAAATAAGAAGAGCAATAGTTTGTAGATATAATGGAAGTAGGAAGCGTAATACTAATTATGAACCTATCCTAGTGATGCAGTTAGTATTATTTAGACGATATGAATCATGACGAGGGTTTATATAAATTGGGCAAAAAATAAACATTTAAGTCTCTTCTACATGTTTGATGCCTACCTGCTATATCATTTCTTCAGTGTCTGCTGCTTTTGACCTTTGATTTCTTAGGAAAAACTTATGGTCAGTGACCTCCTGTGTAATCAGTGGCTCCGTCCCTCCTTTCAGTACTGCAGCTCTGTGAACTCGGATTGGAACAGAGCCCTAAAAGATACAGTTACCAGAGTTCATAAATCCATACCCAAACCAGACTCTCTCTTAAAGAAGTTGTCCACTACTTGGACAACTCCTTCACCCCCACGCTTGGCCCCAATAAAATAAAAAAGCTTATACTCACCTATACTCAGGCGTTTTAATTTTATTATGGCCAAACATTTAGATCAAGAAGGGGTTGTCCAACAACCCCTTTAATGCAGACTCCTGACCACAATCCTCTGTAATACAAACCCCAGACTTCCTTTTGAAATAATGCCTAATCAGACTCCCCTCATGCTGTGGCACCCTGCTGTTCACAGGTACCACAGGACCCAGGGTGCATGGATGGACTTCTCCACAAGAGGCCCTCATTACATACAAACACCTCCACCCTTCCACCTCACACCACCAGAGGGAGCCTGTTAGGGATATATATATGGAGGGTGGAGCCAGGCAGCTCAGTCAGTGAGAAGTTCAGTCAGAGTCAGAGAGCGTGCTGACGCTGAGAGCAGCGAAGACGCAGCGCGTCTGCTGCTAAGTTCTGAGGGCCCCGAGTGTGGCCGACGGCAGAGAGGAGAAAGGAGAGAGGAGTTGAGGGGGCAGAGGAGCTTCATAGGCTCACCCCGATATACAAACCGGACACCAGGTCCGCGCCTACAGGGTCCCTTTATACCCAGTAGGGTTCACCGGCATTCCAGGACTACAAGTCCCTCGACGACCTGAAGCTAGACCCATTACAGGATCAGGTACCACGAAGGCCCCAGCTTTACCAGGGATAGTGGTTGCCAGCAGAAGGTCCTACTACCGAGCGACAGGTGAAGGAACAACACGACACATAAGCTAGACCCAGTTGCAGGCTGGCCAGGAGCATACAGAGAGGCAGACACGGACCAGGAGGCCTTATACCCACTCACTGGGGAGAAGTTCTGAAGTGCACCCATCCTACTGAGTACCCTGGACCGTACCTGACATCCGCACCAGTAAAGGTATTGAAGCGAATCCCCTGACTCTGTCAGTTACTTCTGCTGCGCCATCCGCCTGCACTACAAGTCCCAGCATCACCACCATCAAACTCCACACGGCCCCGGGGGCCGCTCCACCTCAGCTGCCATCCCATCACCCCCCGGAGGTCTGCAGCAGCGCTGGTAATCCTTACCAGGTACCACAGGTGGCGTCACAAACTATTTATTATATTTTTCCTATCCAAGTTACAAATCCCCCTTTTTGGTTGACCACTCTGGGCCACGGACCGGGCCAGCCACCGTGATATCCCCCACCAGCATCCACAGGCCCGGATGCCGAGTACCCCATTGCCCCGGGGGCGGGTCAATGCCTCATTCAGACGACAGTGTTTCACGTACGGGTTATATCCGCGGTGTTCACCCACCCATTATAATCTATGGATCAGATCACATAGCCTTGTTGTTTTCCAGACTGTGTGTGTGTGAGACCCGCAGCAAATTTTAACCATTTTTGAGCCATTAAAGATAAATCTTTTTATTCAAAAACTGTTAAGAAATGTTTCATGATAAATTCCACCAATTCTATTTTTACCACAGACAGGGAACTCCAAGCAATCCAGGCATTAGAAAATCTCTTGCTGGGGCAGGCGAAGTATACAAGGGTAAGTTTCCCTCTACCATTAGTAAGGAAGGCCAGGGAGCCCCATAGGGCGTATAGGCCACATGACAAGATAGGAGGGTGGGAGTGAAGGAGTTAAAATTTTGAATAAGGGATTAGGAGTAGTGTGGGGAGTTTTGATTGGAGGGGAAGAGGTGGGGGGAGGAGCAAGAGATGATATAAGGAAGGGCAGGGGTCAGTTACCTCCTCTTGCTTCCTGGATCGCAGCTGAAGCAGACCAGACCCTGCAGTGGAGCCATGGCAGATCTTGTGGCCTTGCTGGACCTAGCGCGGCCTGTCTCAGCAATCCATGGGGCAGACTTGGTGCAGCAGCAGCTGCGGGTGACCTGTGCACAGTCGTCGGCTGCAGAAGAAGCTTCAGGGAGGCCTGCAGCGGTCACGGCCGCCGGAGCGTTACTCACCAGCAGGTGAGGTTCGGAGCAGGAGAAGCTCCAGGAGCCCCCTCGGGGACCTCTGCAGCCAGGGGAGCAGCGCGTGCCTGAGGCTCCTTCTCCGATCCCCAGGAGGAATCCTCGCCGGAGCCGCAGCCTACCAGAAGTGGGCGTGCCTGCGCTGCGGCCCTCTTCCGGTTTGCGGCCTAAAAGGCCCCCGAGCAGCGCGGCGGTGACCCCCGGTGACAAGCCAGCCGTGGGTTATACCTGGCAAGATGGCGGGATGAGGAGTCCTCCCACGGTCTGCGGATGAGGGCGGGACCAGCGTCCAGTGTACGGCGGGGGAGGAGTTGCTGTCTGCAGCGGTGGCCCCGATGTCATGCTGGGGTCGACCCCGGCGGGGGAGGGAGCGTGAAGGGCCTTCCCACAGTCGGCAGGGAGGAGCACGGCTTGCAGGGCGGAGGTGCAGCAGAGCCATGAGGAACACTGGCGCAGCAGCAGGTGGTCAAGAAAGGGGACGGATGAGAGATGAGCGGCCCTCCTGCAGGCGGCAGGGTGGGTCTGTGGATGGGAGGATCTGGGGTCCAGGAGTGCCACGGGAGATTGCGGGGGCAGGCTGTCCTGCGGGGCCCTTTTAAGATTATCGGGCAGGAAGCGGCTGGCAGATGTGCGGGACCTTAGGGAGCTATCTTTGGATCCGGAGCGGCAGCGTCGTCAGGCAGCTCCTTCTGCGCCTTTATCAAGACCTGACAACGTTGAAAACATGGAGAAAAGCTGAGAGGAGGGCGAGATTTCATAGGGACCGTCAGAACATGAGCAAGTTCCGTCAGGAGATGTCGCGGCCGGTCAGAGGATCTCTCTGAGGCAGCCTGATGAGGAGACTACCCTTGTTCATAATTTAACTGATGTGGGTGGTGCTCGGGGTGTGTTGGGGGTTAGTAATTCAGAGGGTGTTATAGGGAATATTCAAGGGGCAATTGGTGGGTGCATTATCTATGGGGTCAATTATTAAGTGTATTGCAGGGCTTGGCGTCACAGGGGGCAAGTGATGTGAGGTCGCCGGCAGTGGCGTGAGTGGCTTCCGGAGGTTCAGGAGCAGGATCTGGGCAGGCGGGAGTGCGCCTGCAGGGTGGTGGCTCGGTGTTATCACAGGAAAAGAGTAATACTGAGAAAGAAAAGGAGGATGAGGTGGTTCGGTTGGATAATTGAAGTGTATGTGGCACCCCAGGAGTCCGGGTGCCACAGTGGCATTGCCTCCCTCACAAGGGGTGATGCCATGCCTCGAAGCAAGGAGGGGTCCCCTAATCAGGTTTTGCTAGCATGCAACACTTTCCTGGCTCCAGACCAGCAAGGGGAGCTCCTCCCCTTAGCAACTGGGATCTGGAGGCGGGGTTAGTTTGAGGAAAGAAGAAAGGAGTTGAAGTCAGGACGTCGATGAGGAAAGACCTAGGGAGTGGAGCTGCATGGCAGTTCACCCCAGAGGAAGCGCAGAAGAACTGGACACCGGAGTCCGAGGTTGTGGGGCACTGAAAGCCCAGCAGCAGAAACCGGAGGGCAGGAGACAGCCAGCGGATCTTCAGTGTCTATAAAGAAAGGTTTTTGTTGGCAGTTCAACTAGGGGCAATGTAAGTTTGGGGGCACATGCAAGTTTAAGCACGAGTGTTTTGGATGTAGGGGAAGTCAGGGGCTCAGTAAGTGCTTTAAACGAGCAAAAGGCAAAAGAGGTGAGGGTTCTGGAAAGAGGGAGGACTCCCGTGAAGGTCGAGGCGATGCTTCCATTTTTAAATAGATATCCAGATATGGAGGCGGCTAGGTTAATTGAGCTGGGTTTTTCTGAGGGTTTCAGGATTCCGTTTGATCCTGGAGCGCCAAAATTTAGGCCGGGAAATTTGAAATCGGCAGGGGAACACCCGGAGGTGGTGATGGAAACGCTGTATAATGAAGTGGCTTTGGGGAGCACGGCGGGACCGTTTCTGGATCCGCCTTGGCCAGAATTGAGAATTTCCCCTTTGAATGTTGTACCCAAGCTGGTACCAAATAAGTTTTGGCTTATTCATCACTTATCTTCTCTAGAAGAGGACTCCGTGAATGGCATCCCGGTAGAGTTATCGTTTGATAAGTCATTAGGGTTGGTAAGGGCAGCAGGGCAAGCTGCGTTGGTGGTGACTCGCCCCCTGGGCCGTGGGGTACTCTGTAGCGGGGCAGGTCGGTGCTGGGGGTGTCACAGTGGCAGTGACCCGGTCCGTGACCCAGGGCGGTTAATAAAAGGGATTAAAGAAAAGGGAATATAGTTTTTATATAATGTTCGTGACGACACCTGTGATATGCTGCTATATGGGGCCGCCGCTGCGGTGCAGATCCTCTGGAACTGATGATGACACAGCAGAGTTGGTTCAGCTCTCCACAGGGAGAGCTTAGCTCCAGGGCAGTAAGTAGTGATACTATAGGGCGGATGTGGTTGGTGCGGTGTAGTGCAGGTGATGGCGCAGATAATAATTCTAGGACACAGTGGGGTGTAGTCTTCAAGGTTTACTCACAGTTGTTGAACTCCAGGTTACCAGGACCAGGGTAACCTCCCACACCGTCCTGTGTTTACCAAGGCAGGGGTTCAGCAATCTCCCAGGTGCCTCAGGAGTACATAACGGGACCCCAGTCTGTGTGCCTTACTCGGTCGTCTTCCTGCGCTGGCTCTCACCCTCCTGCCCTGCGCCAGTGTCCCAAGCCGGTAACCTCGGATTTTGGCGGGTAACCTGCAGTCCCCTGAATCCTATGTGGCTACCTTTTTAGCGATGTAGTTGTGGTTGTGAGCAGCTGCACCCTGAAAGTACAGAAGCATCCGGTTTCTAGCTGAGCCTTGTAGTTCTCCACTAGTTAGGGGCCGGTCCTCTTTGCGGCCTGATACCTCCACGTTCCTGCAGATTCGGGCGCATTGGTGGCTTCCGCACTTGCCGTGCCCCTGGGATCCCCTCACTCCTGGAGCCTTCCTCTGCTCCCTTCCTCTTCAGCCAGTCCTCCTGGGCCTCTCTGTCTAGGCTCTCTTCTCTGAGCAGAGCTCCTGCTTCCACCACTCTCTCCTCAGACTGAACACTGACTGACTGGACTCTCTCTCTCAAGATGGCTCCCCTTTTTATACACCTACTGAAGTGCTCCCCTAGCTGCTTCCTCCACCCTCACCCAATACTTGGTTCCCCCTCAGTCGGTTCCACCGCACTTCCAACAGGGACAGGGCTCAGCATAAGGCAGTGCATCTTGCCCCGCCTGCTGGCCTGGAAGGGTGTAGTGTTGGATGCAAGTGGGTGGGTCCCGGGCAGTACTCCATCCTTACCTGAGAGTGAGATACCACACCTCTGGGTGAGATGCAGTACCTCTGTGGCGACTGACCCCGCAGGGGCGCCACAATGGCAAAATCGGATATTGAGGCGGCTTTTCGCTTGCTTCCAGTGCATCCGGACACTCTTCATCTGTTAGGCTGCATGTGGGATGAAAACATTTTTGTAGATCGTTGTTTGCCCATGGGCTGCTCTATATCATGCTCATACTTTGAGGCTTTTAGTTTATTTGTTGAATGGGTGGTTCGGGACATGTCCGGGGTCTCTTCAATAATTCACTACCTAAATGATTTCTTTTGTGTTGGGCCTTCTGGATTGTTAGTGTGTTCAGTTTTGTGGGTAACTTTAAAGAAGGTGACGGTGTTGTTTGGGATCCCATTAGCCGCAGACAAGACGGAGGGCCCTGCTACGGTGATGTGTTTTTTGGGTATAGAAATTGACAGTGTGGCGATGGAGTGTAGGCTTCCTAAAGGAAAGTTGATGGATTTGCGGCTGGCGGAAGCGGCGGTGCGACGCGTCAAGAAAATAAGGTTGAAGGTAGTACGGTCATTGTTGGGCAAGCTTAATTTTGCTTGCAGGATAATGCCGATGGTCAGGGTGTTTTCCAGGTGATTATCGGAGGCGTTGGCAGGAAAATCATCGTCGCATCATTTTTTCGCGTTACTCAGGAGATCAAGGCGGATCTGGAGGTTTGGGACTCTTTTCTGGCGAAATATAATGGTTGCACGCTGTGGATGGACAAAGTGGTGTCCAATGATAGTATATCTTGACTTCAGCAAAGCATTTGACAAAGTATCTCACACCGTCCTTATTGAAAAAATGACCAAGTATGCAATGGACCAGGCAACTGTTAGGTGGATTCATAACTGGCTTAGTGATCGGACTCAAAGGGTGGTTGTAAATGGCTTCACATCCAGCTGGATGAATGTCTCAAGTGGGGTACCACAGGGCTCCGTCCTGGGACCTGTATTGTTCAACATCTTTATCAATGATTTAGATGAAGGAATTGAGGGTAAACTGATTAAATTTGCTGATGACACAAAGCTAGGAGGGATAGCTAATACTAGAGAAGAGAGAGAGAGGATTCAAAAAGACCTAAATAAACTGGAGCAGTGGGCAGCAACCAACAGAATGGTTTTTAACCGGGAAAAATGCAAAGTACTACATCTGGGCAATAAAAATGAAAAAAGCATATACAGAATGGGAGGAATAGAGCTAATAGGTCATAGACTGAACATGAGTCAACAGTGTGATGCAGCAGCAAAAAAGGCAAATACAATTCTGGGATGTATTAACAGAAGCATACAGTCTAGATCACGTGAAGTCATTATCGGTCTTTACTCCTCTTTGGTCAGACCTCATCTGGAATGCTGTGTACAGTTTTGGGCACCACATTTTAAAAAAGACATAGACAAACTGGAGCAAGTTCAGAGAAGAGCGACCAGAATGGTGACTGGTCTGCAAACCATGTCCTATGAGGAACGGTTGCAGGATTTGGGAATGTTTAGCTTGCAAAAAAGAAGACTGAGAGGAGACTTAATAGCTGTCTACAAATATGTCAAGGGCTGTCACATTGTAGAAGGATCATCTTTATTCTCATTTGCACAAGGAAAGACTAGAAGCAATGGGATGAAACTAAATGGGAGGAGACACAGATTAGATATTAGAAAAAACTTTTTGACAGTTAGGGTGATTAATGAGTGGAACATGCTGCCACGAGAGGTGGTTAGTTCCCCTTCAATGGACGTCTTCAAACAGAGGCTGGACAGACATCTGTCTGAGATGATCTAGTGAATCCTGCTTTGAGCAAGGGGTTGGACCAGATGACCCAGGAGGTCCCTTCCAACTCTACCATTCTATGATTCTATGATATTATTATTATGGACTCTTTTTTTTTTTTTTTTCCAAAATCATTTTTATTACAGTTTGTCAATGGTACAAAATAGCAAAATAACAAAATAACATCATAAGAGCACAAAATCAAAATCAAACATAAGCCCCCAATATAGATACATCCACAAAATGCAGTACAGCCATCTATCATGTATATCAAATGACTCTAGTAGTGTCCTGAAAGATATCGAATGAAGGTTCCTCCGCTATCACCACAAACAATAAAACCACTTCTATATCTTTAAGATCCCCAGAGTACCATTCAAGTCTTCTAGTAGATACCAGTTGGAATTTTTAAATGGAAGGACCGTACGAACCAACTCGTCCGGGGTCAGATGCAAAATTTTGAAGGCTCTCCACGTATTAAAAAAAATTTCTGTCAAGATATCCTTGTTTCTCTCAGCTTCCATCCTCTCAGTCAATATGTTGTCTTTCAGCATTGTTACTAAGTCTGGGATCTTGGGGCATGCCCCACTCAGCCAGTCCCTTAAAATAAGTTTCTTAGCTGTTATAGCTATAATGTGCAATAATCTAGCTTCTTTTCATCTCCAAATTTTTTCCGCCGGGAAGTGTAACAGCCATGTCAAGGGGTCGTGACCTATGTCATTATTATAAATATCTTGTGTTGCCGTAATAACCCGTCTCCAAAAACCCTGAATAGCTGTACAAGTCCACAGGCCATGAATCATATCTGTCTTAGGGGTGTCACATTTTGGGCAACTTTGTAACCTATCAGGTGCTTGTGGTGTTGGTGGTATGGTAAAGCCAAATATCGCTCTATACATGATACGGAATTGCATGTTCCTCCACTTTTCATTAGGTATATACTTTCTCACCAATTCCCAGCCTTTAAGTATTTTGTCCTCCAGATCTTCAGTTTAAATCAATCTCTCCCAACCTTTAAATCTCTTATCAACGCCCTCAAATGAGGTTATGTCTTTCAATCGTTTGTATAAGTAAGAGATTGTAACGCATTCCATCGAGACATCCTTCAGCTGGTTTAAGACATGGAACTGTAGTTGTCCATATTGCATCAACTGCATGGCCGATAGACCGTACTTCTCTAACACTTCCGACCCACGTAACCATCTTTTCTTAGTCACATGTAACAGGTCACCCATCCTCTGAATGCCCCTAACTCTCCATTCCTTGAATAGAATGTTCTCCCTTCCCATTTTTAAAGCCGATATGGGCCCAGGGATTCAAATATTTTGAAACCCTCCACGCCAACTTAAATTTCTTTCGGACCGCTTCCAGCACATCGCTGTGTCTCTGTATATCAATGAGTGTTTCAAAGACTGTGGAATGTCAGACCAAGAGGCATGAAGGAGACTAACCGGGTCCCATGGTTCCACCTCATCTTCATAGTTAGAGTGTTTGCTAGATTTCTTTAGCCAGTCTAGCACATGTCGGGAAAGACAAGCCAAGTTATATCCCCTAATATCCGGGAGTCCTAACCACCCCCTGTCTTTGGGAAGCGTCAGGGTATCAGTTCTTATTCTCGCTCTCTTTCCTCTCCATAAGAATCTCGTGAATGCTACATTGAGTCGTTTGATGTCTGTATATCGGAGGAGAAGAGGGATCGTCTGTAGTGGGTACAGCAGTCTCGCTAAACTAATCATCTTTATCAGATGACACCTCCCCAATAGAGACAATGGGAGGTTTTTCCACTCCTCCAACTCTTTCTCTATCTTGGCAATTAACGGGCCAAAGTTCAGAGAATACACAGAGCTCGCAGACCTCCCCAGATAAACCCCTAGATATTTTATGTGGTCACGTCTAACCTTAATACCTCCTATCCGGTCCACCAACCTCTCATGATGGATGTTGCGACCTGACTCACCCAGTCTGAGCAGCTCACATTTAGATTTGTTTAGTTTGAAGCCAGAAAAGGAGCCATAGACTTCAAGCTGTGCAAGCAGGTTGCCCATATCTCTTCCCGGTCTATTTAAAAATAATATTACGTTGTCAGCAAATAAAGCTGATTCAACAGTTCTTTGCCCTACTCGTATTCCTTCAAATGCATCGCCATCATTGAGGAATCGAGAAAAAGGTTCAGTTGCCAGGTTGAAAAGCAAAGGAGACAAGGGACATCCCTGGCGTTTTCCCTTCTCCAAGGGGAAGGCTGCAGACAGAAAGCCCGGGGTGTTCACCTTCGCTCTTGTGTTAAAGTATAGTGTTTTTAGAAAGGTACTAAAGGACCCGAGAAAGCCAAAGGCATCCAAAACCATATCAAGCCATGCCCAACTTACATTGTCAAACGCTTTTTCGTCGTCCAACAATAGTAATGCCGGTGGATCATCCCTGCATAACCTCCCCCTTCCCACCTCATCCAGGATCAATATAGCCTTCCTAATATTACCCACTGCCGACCTTCCCTTTATAAACCCCGATTGTTGGCTCCCGATAAGCCGTGGCATAATTTGTGCCAGACAGTCTGCCATAATCTTGGGCAGAATCTTGAGATTCTGATTGATTAGTGAAATGGGTCTATAACTGGAGGGATCGGTTGCTACCCTTTCTCCTTTCGGGAAAAGTTTAATATATGCCATATTGGTTTGATCAGACAGGCGCTCACCCCTCAAGATCTTATTAAAGTAAGGGACCATGCAGGTGGCAACTTTATCATTAAGCGCTTTATAATATTCCCCAGTGAACCCGTCAGGACCCGGAGCCTTGTGGGAACCCAGGTGTTTTATCGTCTCAAGGACCTCTTCTTGGGTTATTTCTCTATTTAACCCCTCTAGTTCTCCCTCTGCTAAGTTTGGTAATTTTACTTTTTTCAACCAGTCCTCCCTTCCCTCTCTTGGCCCTAGATTGTCTTTGTAGAATTCTGAATAGTATTTTCCGAGTAGATTGTTAATCCCCCTTGGAGTGGATTCTAAAGTACCATCCTTCTTTTTCAAAGATGTTATTGCCGTATGCGGCCTCTTTCCTCTGGCTAAATTGGCTAAAATTTTTCCTGCTATATCCCCGTATCTATATAAATCAACCTCCCATTGGGCTTTCCAAAATAGCTCTTTTTTCTTGGCCCATGCGTCAAATTTTTGTTTAGCTGTCACCCACTGGGATTTCAAGTCCAAAGTTTGTAGATTTTTGAATTGAGTGTACGCCTTCCTGACGGCCTCGCTAGCAGTTTTAAACTGCTCATTGGCCTTACATTTCTGTGTCTTTGTGTAGGCTAGGATTTTACCTCTCATTACAGCCTTACTCGTTTCCCAAAATAACCGTGGATCAGACCTGTGAGCTTCATTGTCTAATGAGAATTCAGTCCACCATTCCCCTAATAATTTGTCAAAATTCCCGTCTCGTCTAAGATATGACGAGAAGCGCCACAGATAATCTGTCCCTCTTGGCGATGAATCTGTCAATTGTAGAGTGACTGGATTGTGGTCTGAAATAGCCATGTCTTCTATGGTCACATCTTCTACTCTATCTATCGGCACCCCCCCCCCAGTAAGAACATGTCTATACGTGACCACTAATCATGCGGGTGAGAATAATGTGTGAATTCACCACGATCTAGGGGATGATACATTCTCCACACATCCCCCAAGCATAAGCAGGAAATCAAATTGTGGAGTAGTCCCGACCCCTCCTGGAACTCCTCGTTTTGGGCAACACAGAGTCCATGACGTCCTCCCCTTCTTCTATCTTCTAAGCTAGATACTACTGTATTGAAGTCACCCCCAAAATTTTTGTATCCTCTCCATCTTCCAGGACCAACTTTTGAATGTATGTAAAGAAGTCTTTCTGGGCCGAGTTAGGGGCATAAATATTATAGAGACTTAGTCTACCTGACGGACTATCCAGTACCAGGTGTATCAGGCGTCCCCCATCGTCCCTGACCTCAGAGAGGATTTTGTGTTGGAAGGCCCTGTTGACCAGAATTAGCACGCCTGCTTTCCTCCCTTCCGCCCCAGAGCCATATACTGCCCTACCCACATTCTATGCATTCTAAACATTTCATTTTGGGACAAATGAGTTTCCTGTAACATGGCAATATCAGCGTTAAGTCTCTTCAGATGTCGCAATATCATTGATCTTTATTCCGGGGATCTTAATCCTTTAACGTTCCAGGTTATAACCTTAACCATGTTCTTTGTTATATAGTGAGATTAGGTGATGGTACTCTCTAACTGGGTAAGCATAATTTGTGGTATAACAGCACATTATAATTTGAGACGACGTTGCATTAAGTGGATCGCGCTCTGAAAACTCTTTATACAACAACAGTAAAAACCATTCCCATTTCCCCCCCTTGTAAAAATACCCTCCCCCTCCCCTCAACAATTATCCCTCTAAATATTCGACGTAAACGAACTTCCATATACTGACAGGTAACCTCCTTTCTCTCCCGCCCAACGGCTTATGAACAAAGTTTAAAGTGTAGCAACCGTCTTTGCATATACATAGCGCCTCTCCTCAACCCCTGTTCCAATCCTCCAAATGCTCAAGAAGTCATCCAATAGTGTAGAATAGAGTCCACGGAGGAAGGAAAAGAGGGAAAAGATTAAAAAAAAAGGGGAAGAAACCCCAAGAAAAACAGCTTAATGTTACCAGTGAGAGACAGACTTAGCACAAATCTTCACTGTCTTGAATAGGCAAAGGTTCAGAAGCGATTGAGTGCTGACCTCATGTGGGCCCACTGTAGTTTGTGCCCCCCTTTTCTTTCGGGGACAAGGTTTGGACACCTCCTCCCGATGACTAGGGCAAGATTTCACCATGCCGGGGCCCAGGCGATCGGGAGTCTGCATCACGGCAAGGTCCGGAGACCCCGACGGTCTAATTTCATCCGATCTGGGAGATATGTGATTACTTCTATGCGCAGGCTCTCTTTGCGTGAGATGTCTTAGCGCTTCCTGGGGATCACGCTGCACTCTAAGCCTGCCATCAGGGCCTCTATATTTAAGCACTGCAGGGTACAGGAGTTGGAGACGGATGTTCCTCTTGTACATGATGCTACATGCCGGGCTAAAAGCTTTTCTCAACTTGGTAACCGCCACAGAAAAATCTCCAAAAATCAGGATCCTATGCTCTCCAATCAATACTGGACGTCTCATACCCTTAAAGGTGCGCAAGATATTTTCTTTGTCTTTATAATCAAGGTAGCGCACAATCACTTGTCTTGGTCTTGACTGGAGGGAGGTGCGGTTCTTTTCACGCATCTGAGACTCAGAATTGTTGATTTTGCTGGAATCTGGTCTTGTCGCTGGAGGCATGCCAACTCTGTGGGCTCTTTCTACCTTGCATTTGTGCGAAATCCCTAAGGCACGAGAAATTTCAATTTTCAGATGTCATTTAGTGCCCCATTTGGTATAGATTCAGGCAGCCCTATGATTTTCAGGTTGATGCGTCTCGAGCGGTTCTCCAGATCCTCTAGTTTGTCTTTAGTGTAAGCTGACTGTTGGAGAAGATCAGAGACTTGGTTCTCCAGTTGTGACACCCTGTCCTCCGAATCAGATAACCTCTGTTCTAAGGTATGGAGTCTGGATTCATGCTGGTCAGATATGATTTGCAAGCCCAGCAGAGCCTCTTTCATCACCTCTCTGATTGTCTCCCTGAGATCTTCTGCTAGGTAGTGTGATGCTTCCTGTGCCAGCTTTTTATAATCTAGTGGGGGCATAGTGTGACCAGGTGAGGGTACTTCTTCGTCTCCTTCACTACACTCCCCTCCACTGGCTGCCACATCTATGCTACTGTCTGCGCTTACGGAACCCTCCAGCTTCTTCTGCTGTCGTTGTCCCCGCGTTGTGTCCCTCTGCTTCCCGCCCGCCGCCATCTTGGCGGTTACCTTCTGCCGCTGGGGCTGAGGAGACGAGGTTCCGTGCTCGCTCCCGGTGTTGCGGAGTCACCTCTCCATGCGTCCCTCCTTTGCTGCCGGTGACGCTGCCTTCTTAGAGCTCATTTTGAGCGTTGTGGCGTCGGTGCGTGGTGCGATGTTGCTGTTTAACCGCCACGGGGGCTGGGAGCTCAGACGCATCCCTGTCAGAGCCGGAACCGGAAGTCTGTATGGACTCTTTTTAATCTTGTGCACCTTTATTTATCCTATGGAAAACTGATATTTTGTGAAATTGTGCTGTTAACTTGTGCCTATTAATATCACTATGTTCTTAATATCACATTTTACTTCTTTTTGAGGTTATCATTTTACTTATTCCTTTTTTTGGGTCTATATAACTTACCATATTGTAAGTAGCGCGATAGATTCAGTAGTTTTTCACAGTTAATTTATGTTTAAAGGAGGGGGGCAATCACTTTTTCACACAGGTCCCTGTAAGTTCGGATTTCTTTTTCCCTTAATAATAAAGACCTTTATTTAAAATAGCATTTTGTCTTTACTTGTGTTATCTTTGTCTAATATTTACATTTGTCTTGTGATCTGAAACATTTACGTGTTAGAATAAGAAATCAGGGATGGGGCAAAAACTTTTTCACACCACTGTATATAGTGTATAGGTATAGAGTACATAGTAATATAGTATACAGTGTATGTGCATCTGTATAGTGTATCTGCATCTGGCAAAACGAGCTCTGATTAATATTAGTACCAAGATGAGTCCTTTATAGATTTATACATGTCATCATTTTATCATGTTTAACAGAGAGATATCTCTAAATAAATATTTATTCCAAATTATATAATGAATTTCTGTAGGAGATATTGCTATGCTAGTCCTGGGCTTCTCTCTTCTCTTATGACATCATCGGCTTCTCTCTTATGACATCATAGCCTTCTCCTATATAACACAGCTGGATCCTCCACATGCACCAGTTGCAGCCGATCACTTGAGCAGAGCAGTCTTCTTCCCAGCGGATGTTTCCCCTTAGATGCCAAACAAGACCAGCATTTTCTCCGTGTAACTGATGGAAGATTGTGATTGACTAATCTCAGACTCAGCAGAAAAAGTTCATCACAAAGTCACAGGTAAATATCAATAATCCAGTTCTATGTTTTTACTATGTATTTACTTATATATAAGGTGAATGTGTTTATACAGTGTATAAGAATGTGTATATATGCGTGTAGTGTATATAAGGTGGATGTGAAAATATGAAGATATGTAGGTGTAGCATATATAAAGTCTATGTGCATTAGTATGTAGTGTATATATGGTAGGTTTGTGTACATAGATATAGAGTATCCAATATACAGTGTACATGCATTTGCATATAGAGTATATATGGTAGGTTTGTGTATATAGATATAGAGTATCCAATATACAGTGTACATGCATTTGCATATAGAGTATATATGGTAGGTTTGTGTATATATAGTATATAGGTATAGAGTATACAGTGTATGTTCATTTATCTGTATAGTGTAACTGCATCAGGTAAAATGAGCTCTGATTAATAGTGCCAGGATGAGCACTTTAAATATTTATACATTTTATCATGTCAATAATAATAATAGTAGTTATGGAGTAAATTGCCATAGTGAGTTTTTTGGGGTGAAAAAGTTTAACCGGTTCCCGACCGCCCACTGTAGATAAACGTCGGCGCTTGCCGGGCTCTGTGCAGCGCCGACGTTTAAAAACGGTGGGTGGTCTCGCAGCGCTCAGGACCCCCAGGGTCCTGCAAGCGCTGCGATTCCAGTGCAGAGCGTTAGCTCTGACAGGGAACATCATCGGGACCTGATTAGATCAGGTCCCAGTGATGTTAACCCCTTGCTGTCTTCTATATGCTGCGATCTATAGTGATCGCGGCATATAGGAGACAGCAGGAGGAGAGGGGGTCATCTTACCTCTCCGAAGACCTCCGTTTCCTTCCAGGACCTGGGGTTGCTATGGCAGCTGGAGGTCACATGACCGCCTCCAGCTCTGCCATATACGGTGTCCTGTCTGGCTCAGCCTGCAAGCTGAGCCAGACAGGAGACTGACTGAAACAGTCAGGGAAGATCTCATGTAATGTAATATATGTGTATTACATTACATGAGATCAGTGATCAGAAAAATAAAAATTAATGTCCCATACAGGGACTAAGTAAAAATGTAAAAAAAAGTAAAAAAAAAGTTTTAAACTATTAAAAAAAAAATCACAAAATAAATAAAAATAAATAAAATATTAAACCAATAAATCCGTATATTTTTACAAAACCAAAAAAAGTACACATATTTGGTATCGCCGCGTCCGAAACAACCCGAGCTATAAAACTGTCACACTAATTAACTCCTTCTGTGCACACCGTAATAAAAATAAATAAAAAACGGAACAAAAAAATATGCTTTTTCATCATATCGCCAAACAAAAAGTGGAAAAAAATGCGATCAAAAAACAAAATAGAAATAAAAATGGTACCGCTGAAAACATCACCTTGTTCCGCAAAAAAAAAGCTGCCATACAGCTCCATCAGCCGAAAAATAAAAAAGTTATAGCGCTCAGAATAAAGCAATGCAAAAAAAATATTTTTTTCTATAAAATTGTTTTATTGTGTAAAAGCGCCAAAACATAAAAAAATACAGTAAGTGTAGTATCGCTGTAAACGTACTGACCCCAAGAATAACGCTGCCTGATCACTTTTACCACACGCAGAACGGCATAAACAAAAACCTCAAAAAACAATTCCTGAATTGTTTGTTTTTGTTAATTTTACCTCCCAAAAAACGGAATAGAAAGCGATCAAAAAATGTCACGTTCCCAAAAATGGTACCAATAAAAATGTCAACTCGTCTCGCAAAAAACAAGCCATCACATGACTCTGTCGGCCGAAATATGGAAAAATTATAGCTCTCAAAATATGGTGATGCAAAAACTAGATTTTGCAAAAAAAGCGTATTTTAGTGTGTGACAGCTGTCAGTCATAAAAACCCGATATAAATCTGGTATCTCTGTAATCGCACCGACCCGAAGAATAAAGTAATCAGTTATATCACACTAGGAACGGCGTAAAAAATAAATAAAACCAATTCTTCACCTGCTACTGATTTGTTTATTATGTCTCCCAAAGATCCCAGTAAGGCTCTGCTCACATTTATCCTGTGCTCTGCGCTGAGCACTTACACCAGAGTTTCTGTGTAAATCTCTGAAATACGTGATTCAGCCGGAACCCATGATGGAAGATTCCCTGTAATGAGGCAGATATAGGCCACTGTGGACGCCGTCTAGCCTGGGATCCCACGGTGTCATTTGTTTTAGGCGTGCATAAAAGTGCGGTTGGCCACAGTTTTGTGCACTTCTGAAAAAAAGGACACCGCTAAACAGAGGCCAGACGGAGTCCAGAGTAACTCTGCTGCCTCATTATAGTGAATGGATCCTGCAGGGGTTTCATCTGAATTACATCACTTGGAAATTTAGATGGAAACCCCGATGTAAGTGCTCAGCCTAGAGCGCCGGATAAATGTTACGTAAAATGTTCCCAATAAAAGCTTCAACTCAGTCCTCAAAAAAAGCTAGTCCCCACTCAGGTCCGTCATCTGTTAAAAATATAAGGGACTTCCAAGTTACTGGTAGCAGAAAGGCTCTGGAAAAGCAAAATGACCCTTGCCCCCCAAAAGAAATTCAGAAAATTTTGTGCTCCCAAATCCAAATGCCTATTCTACAATAGTTTGTTCTCCAATTGTCAAATAGTGCTCCGTCCCCCCCAGATCTCGCGGTACGGCTGAGCGGTACAATACAGCCACATATGGGGTATTGCCACTTTTAGAAGAAATTGTGTGACACATTTCGGCACCATTTTTACCCATTGTCCTGTGTGAAAATGTAAAATCTGAGGGTAAAACATTTTTTTGTGGTAAAAATATAATTATGCTTTTTTCACTGCCCAATGGTATAAATTTAAAAATTAAAAAATACTCACTACTTCCCTAGATGAATTCCTTGAGAGGTGTAGTTTACAAAATGGGGTCACTTGTGGGGGTTTCTGCTGTTTTGGCATGTCAGCGACTCTTCAAATGTGACATGGCGTCTGCTGCCTATCCCAGCCAACATAGCGCTCCTTTCTCTTCCGAACCCTGCCGTACACCAAAGCAGTGGTTTTCCCCCACATATGGGGTATCGGCGTACTCAGGAGAAATTGTACAACAAATTTCATGGTGCAATTTATCCTGTTACCCTTATGATAATGCAAAATTAGGGAATGAAAAACATTTTTTATGGGAAAAATGTGAAAATTTTATTTTTACGGCTCAATATTATAAACTTCTGTGAAGCAGCTGGGGGTGCAAGGTGCTCACCACACATCTAGATAAGTTCCTTAAGAGGTCTAGTTTCCAAAATGGTGGCACTTGTGGGGGGTTTCCACTGTTTAGGCACATTAGGGGCTCCCCAAATGTGACATGGCGTCTGCTAATTATTCAAACAAATTTTACATTCAAAAAGTCAAATGGCGCTCCTTCCCTTTCAAACCCTGCCATGTGCTCAAACAGTAATTTGCCTCCACATATGGGGTATCAGCGTGTTCAGGAGAAATTGAACAACAAATTTCATGGTGCAATTTATCCTATTACCCTTAAGATAATGCAAAATTAAGGGATGAAAAACGGTTTTGTGGGAAAAATGTGAAAATTTTATTTTTACAGCTCAATATTATAAACTTCTGTGAAGCACCTTGGGGTTCAAGGTGCTCACCACACATCTAGATAAGTTCCCTAAGGGGTCTAGTTTCCAAAATGGTGTCACTTGTGGGGGGTTTCCACTGTTTAGGCACATCAGGAGCTCTCCAAACGCAATATGGCGTCTGCTAATTATTCAGACAAATTTTACATTCAAAAAGTCTAATGGCGCTCCTTCCCTTCCGAACCCTGCAGTGCGCCCAAACAGTGGTTTTCCCTCACATATGGGGTATCAGCACGCTCAAGAGAAATTGCGCAAAAAAATTTGGGGTCTATTTTTTCCTGTTACCCCTGTGAAAATAAAAAAAATTGGGTCTAAAGTAACATTTTTGTGAAAAAAGTTAAATGTTAATTTTTTTCTTCCACATTCCAAAAATTCCGGTGAAGCACCTGAAGGGTTAATAAAGTTCTTGAATGTGGTTTTGAGCACCTTGAGGGGTGCAGTTTTTAGAATGGTGTCACTTTTGGGTATTTTCTGTCATAAAGACCCCTCAAAGTGACGTCAAATATGATGTGGTCCCTAAAAAAATGTTTTTGTAAATTTTGTTGGAAAAATGAGAAATCACTGGTCAACTTTTAACCCTTATAGCTCCCTAACAAAAAAAAATGTTGGTTCCAAAATTGTGCTGATGTAAAGTAGACATGTGGGAAATGTTATTTATTAACTATTTTGTGTGACATATCTCTCTGATTTAAGGGCATGAAAATTCAAAGTTTGAAAATTGCAAAATTTTCAAAATTTTCGCCAAATTTCCGATTTTTTTCACAAATAAACGCAAGTGATATCGAAGAAATTTTACCACTATCATGAAGTACAATATGTCATGAAAAAACAATCTCAGAATCAGGGGAATACGTTGAAGCGTTCCAGAGTAATTACCTCATAAAGTGACAGTGGTCAGAATTGAAAAAATTGGCCCGGTCACGAAGGTAAAAAGAGACTCTGGCGCGAAGTGGTTAACAAGGAGATATCTCTAAATATTTATTCCAGATTATATAATGAATTGCTGTAAGAAATATTGCCATGCTAGTCCTAGGATTCTCTTCTCTCTTATGACATCATCAGATTCTATTTTATGACATCATCGGCTTCTCTCTTATGACCTCATTGGCTTCTCTTTTCTCTCTTATGACATCATAGCCTCCTCCTATATAACACAGCTGGATCCTCCACATGCACCAGTTGCAGCCGATCACTTGAGCAGAGCAGTCTTCTTCCCAGCGGATGTTTCCCCTTAGATGCCAAACAAGACCAGCATTTTCTTTGTGAAATTGATGGAAGATTGTGATTGACTAATCTCAGACTCGGCAGAAAAAGTTCATCACAAAGTCACAGGTAAATATCAATAATCCAGTTCTATGTTTTTACTTATATATAAGGTGAATGTGTTTATACAGTGTATGAGAGTGAGTATATATGCGTGTAATGTATATAAGGTGGATGTGAAAATATGCAGATATGTAGGTGTAGCATATATAAAGTCTATGTACATTAGTATGTAGTGTATATATGGTAGGTTTGTGTATATAGATATACAGTATCCAATATACAGTGTACATGCATTTGCATATAGAGTATATATGGTAGGTTTGTGTATATAGATATACAGTATCCAATATACAGTGTACATGCATTTGCATATAGAGTATATATGGTAGGTTTGTATATATAGATATACAGTATCCAATATACAGTGTACATTCATTTGCATATAGAGTATATATGGTAGGTTTGTGTATATAGATATAGAGTATCCAATATACAGTGTACATGCATTTGCATATAGAGTATACATGGTAGGTTTGTGTATATATAGTATATAGGTATAGAGTATACAGTGTATGTTCATTTATCTGTATAGTGTAACTGCATCAGGTAAAATGAGCTCTGATTAATAGTGCCAGGATGAGCACTTTAAATATTTATACATTTTATCATGTCAATAATAATAATAGTAGTTATGGAGTAAATTGCCATAGTGAGTTTTTTGGGGTGAAAAAGTTTAACAAGGAGATATCGCTAAATAAATATTTATTCCAGATTATATAATGAATTGCTGTAGGAAATATTGCCATGCTAGTACTAGGATTCTCTTCTCTCTTATGACATCATCAGATTCTATTTTATGACATCATCGGCTTCTCTCTTATGACCTCATCAGCTTCTCTTTTCTCTCTTATGACATCATCAGATTCTATTTTATGACATCAACGGCTTCTCTCTTATGACCTCATTGGCTTCTCTTTTCTCTTATGACATCATAGCCTCCTCCTATATAACACAGCTGGATCCTCCACATGCACCAGTTGCAGCCGATCACTTGAGCAGAGCAGTCTTCTTCCCAGCGGATGTTTCCCCTTAGATGCCAAACAAGACCAGCATTTTCTTTGTGAAATTGATGGAAGATTGTGATTGACTAATCTCAGACTCGGCAGAAAAAGTTCATCACAAAGTCACAGGTAAATATCAATAATCCAGTTCTATGTTTTTACTTATATATAAGGTGAATGTGTTTATACAGTGTATGAGAGTGAGTATATATGCGTGTAATGTATATAAGGTGGATGTGAAAATATGCAGATATGTAGGTGTAGCATATATAAAGTCTATGTACATTAGTATGTAGTGTATATATGGTAGGTTTGTGTACATAGATATAGAGTATCCAATATACAGTGTACATGCATTTGCATATAGAGTATATATGGTAGGTTTGTATATATAGATATACAGTATCCAATATACAGTGTACATGCATTTGCATATAGAGTATATATGGTAGGTTTGTGTATATAGATATAGAGTATCCAATATACAGTGTACATGCATTTGCATATAGAGTATACATGGTAGGTTTGTGTACATAGATATAGAGTATCCAATATACAGTGTACATGCATTTGCATATAGAGTATATATGGTAGGTTTGTATATATAGATATACAGTATCCAATATACAGTGTACATGCATTTGCATATAGAGTATATATGGTAGGTTTGTGTATATAGATATAGAGTATCCAATATACAGTGTACATGCATTTGCATATAGAGTATATATGGTAGGTTTGTATATATAGATATACAGTATCCAATATACAGTGTACATGCATTTGCATATAGAGTATATATGGTAGGTTTGTGTACATAGATATAGAGTATCCAATATACAGTGTACATGCATTTGCATATAGAGTATATATGGTAGGTTTGTATATATAGATATACAGTATCCAATATACAGTGTACATGCATTTGCATATAGAGTATATATGGTAGGTTTGTGTATATAGATATAGAGTATCCAATATACAGTGTACATGCATTTGCACATAGAGTATACATGGTAGGTTTGTGTATATATAGTATATAGGTATAGAGTATACAGTGTATGTTCATTTATCTGTATAGTGTAACTGCATCAGGTAAAATGAGCTCTGATTAATAGTGCCAGGATGAGCACTTTAAATATTTATACATTTTATCATGTTAATAATAATAATAGTAGTTATGGAGTAAATTGCCATAGTGAGTTTTTTGGGGTGAAAAAGTTTAACAAGGAGATATCTCTAAATAAATATTTATTCCAGATTATATAATGAATTGCTGTAGGAAATATTGCCATGCTAGTACTAGGATTCTCTTCTCTCTTATGACATCATCAGATTCTATTTTATGACATCATCGGCTTCTCTCTTATGACCTCATCAGCTTCTCTTTTCTCTCTTATGACATCATCAGATTCTATTTTATGACATCAACGGCTTCTCTCTTATGACCTCATTGGCTTCTCTTTTCTCTTATGACATCATAGCCTCCTCCTATATAACACAGCTGGATCCTCCACATGCACCAGTTGCAGCCGATCACTTGAGCAGACAAGTCTTCTTCCCAATAGACGTGTCGCCTTAGATGCCAAACAAGACCAGCATTTTCTTCATGCCATAGATGGAAGATTATGATTGAATAATCTCAGACTCTGCACAAAAAGCCAATCACAAAGTCACAGGTAAGTATCAATAATCAAGTTCTAAACGTTTACAAAAGGTAGGTAGCAACATTCAGACTTTGTCTCTCCTGTCAGTGTTTCTCCCCTCCACTGTGCTCCCTATAGTATAAATTTCTAGGACCCCAGAACAATGACCGAAGTACTGCTGAGTACCAGGATTGCAGAGGTTGCCTCATATCATATCTGTTTATTGTACGGCTGAAGCTGTGGGAACTGTGGGAGAAACCATGTAAACCCTATCCCATATTACTGCCACCATTCTGTGGGTACAGGAATAAATCCTTTCCATAGGACTTGATCTTCTGCGCTCACATCAATATCGCAGAGCTCCCGAAGCTTCATCCAACACTGTTACACATTTATGAGACAAGGGGGTGGGGGAGGTTGTGATAACTGATGCTGTAACTCACGCATTTTGAAACACAGTTGTCATTCTTCATGCTTTGGATACTTACACTGTAAGGACACAGACACATTTTGGCTTGGATTTGGCATCGGTATTTCTAAGCCAAAATCAGGAGTGGGTGAAAAACCCAAAACAGGTGCAGATCTTTTCATAATAGATTATGTTTATGTTTCACTCTTGATTTTGGTTTCACAACACTGATATAAAGACATGACTAGGTACCTGTGGCCAAATAATATTGAGACATGATTAGGTACCTGTGGCCTAAAAAGTACCGTTAATGACACCCAATCCAAGAGATGGATGGGTCCTATAAGCTAATACCACGTCATTATGTACTAATACCTGATTATCAAAACACGTAGTAGGCTATGTGCCCACGATACGTTTTTTAATCGTTTCCGCAGCGGCAAAAACGCTGCAGAAATGCTTAAAAAATGCATGGTAGAAGGCCAGCCATGCTCCCCAATGATAATCCGCATGTGCTGCGCACATGCTGCGGAAATTTCCGCTGCGGATTATCATTGCGGAAAAAAACGCAGCATGTCCATTAATTTTGCGGAAACGCTGCGTTTTCGCCGCCATTGACTTGCATTGGAACGCATGGATTACGCATCACTGGAACGCATGGAAGGCGCATCTACAGATGAAATGTGTGGATGGTACCCGGGTGTGGAGGACAGGAGACTCTCCTCTGGACCCAGGTACCATAGAACCTGTGAAAAAAAAATAAAATAAAAAATAAATATCATATTTACCTTCTGGCGGCCCCCGCAGCGCTCGTCCTCCTTTGCCGGCATCTCGCGGTGAACTGTAGGATCTGCGCTGACGTCATAGTCATGTGACAGCAGGTCCTTCAGTACAGTGCACCGAGAGTTGCCGGCAGCCAGGACGGAGCGTAGCAAGACTGCGGGGGCCATCGGAAGGTGAGTATAGATTTATTTTTTTTATGTTTTCACATTCTTTGGGGGTCACACTATATAAATCCATGCTGTTTGCATGGATTTATATAGTGTGACCAAGTTGACAAGCACTTTCCAAGTGATGCTAAAATCGCTTGGAAAGCGCTTGTCAACCCACATGCGGAAATGCATGTGAAGAACGCTTCACATCCGCATGTCCCTGGCAGGAAAAACGCATGTACAATCCGCATGTACAATCCACATGCGTTTTTTCTGCCAGGGAGATGCAGAAACGCTCAGGAAAATATCCTGAGCATATCTACATCGTGGGCACATAGCCGTATACTTCAGACATATAAAAAACTAAAGTGTTGTGAATACAAATTTCAAATATTGAAAAATAGGTGAACTTCACATGTAGAGTTTGAATGATATATACTCCCGCTACTCATGGAGATGGATAGGGCAGCTTTAAGGGAAATTGAGGAGGCTGTTTTTTTGATAGGTGTAATTTCAACATTTTCCTAATACTTAGCATAAATTATCATATTTTTCACTTTAATGCTTTCTATAAAAAACTCAGGAGGACTACATAGTAAAAAATTAGGAAAAACACTTTTCCAACTAATTACAAATTTCCTGGAGGTGTAGATATGTGGAGAAGTCAATTACACTAATTTTAATGCTTTAGGGTACAATAGAGTAGTTAGAGATCTAATATTAATGTTTCTCTGCAGCATGTGTATTATACTCATACAGCTTTACAGCAGGCAAATTATATGCATTCACTACAATGCACAAAAACACATCACTTCTGCATCCACAGGACATGCACACCAAGCTCTGCTATATATGCATACACAGCTCTGCTACATATATACACACAGTTTTCTAATATAACCACCCAGCTCTCCTACAACATCATGAAATTCCTTCCAGGAATGTGACTGATCACATGACCTGAAAGGTTCAATGGCTAATCAACAACTTTGTTTGATTGGGACCCTATCCATGCCACCTCACATATCAGGAGTGTCGTTCTTCTTTTCATAAAGAGGTCCAAGGGCTAGTCTTGCAGAAGTTTTTTCAGCTACACAGGATGCGCAACATCCGTGCAAGTCCTGGTGACTTTCTCCCCTGCACTGCACCGATCAGATAGATCAGTGTGGGGCAGGAGAAAGGAGAACAGTTCTTTCAGTGATCATGAAGGATGCTGTCAGTGTTTTCCTCCATCAGAATAAGCAGCCTCTAGACTGTAAGAAACACACACATTTTAACATCATTTTGATTGTCTAAAATTTACTGCAGCTAAAAATTACATTTGGTTTACAATGCATTTTGCCAGATATGTTGTCACTTGTCAAAGCTAAGAATTTTGCATGCTGGGTTTTTTTATGGCACATTTAGCACTGATAAGTTGTCACACTCTTGCTTAATATGTTAACATTCTGTCTGTAAACTGTATATGCATAGCTACCTTTTTGAAGCAATATTGAGATTTACTTAAGAACGTGGGGCCCAATAAATACCATCAATGGTGCCCAGTCCAAGAGATGGTGGATCCTATAGGTAAACACCACCTCATCATGCACTAAAACTTACTAAAAAAAAAAAAGATGTGAAGTTCACACATATAGAAAATGGACATTTTGTGAATACATATTACACGTATTGTAAAATAGATAGAGCTCATATGTAGAGTTTGTTTGATAAACTTTCCTACTACTTTGTCTAAATTAGAAGCAAATTGGTTGAACATTACTTCTACCTAAAATGGCAGAAAACGCACCTATCTTGGTGATGGACAGGACAGCTAGAGGGGATATGGAGGAGGCTGTTATTTTTTTTTTAATAGGTGTACTTTCACCAATTTGCTGATAATTCATTGAAAGTAGATGATCGGTACAATTGCTGCCAATGCATTTTTTAAAGCTGTATTGTCATGAGTCAAATTTGATCATGTTAGGTTCTTGCATAGGTCCTATAGCATTGATAAGTTTCCACCCTCTTTCCTACATACACACATCTCTCCTGCATACACACAACTCTACTACTATCACACACGCAATTTTCCGAAATACACACACAACTCTCCTCCATACACAAACACAGTTCTAACACATATAGCTTTTCTACAGCTTTGAAGTATGCACTCACACCTCTGTTACATACACGCACTGTTTTGCTACATACTTGTACACAGCTTTCTTACATACACCAACAGCTCTCTTATATACTCATGCAGCTCCACACACACAAACACTTTTATATATATATATATATATATATATATATATATATGTACACTCATCCATCGTATACATTACCACATCTTGAAATTCCTTCCAGGAATGTGACTGATCACATGACCTGAAAGGTTCAATGGCTAATCAACAACTTTGTTTGATTGGGACCCTATCCATGCCACCTCACATATCAGGAGTGTCGTTCTTCTTTTCATAAAGAGGTCCAAGGGCTAGTCTTGCAGAAGTTTTTTCAGCTACACAGGATGCGCAACATCCGTGCAAGTCCTGGTGACTTTCTCCCCTGCACTGCACCGATCAGATAGATCAGTGTGGGGCAGGAGAAAGGAGAACAGTTCTTTCAGTGATCATGAAGGATGCTGTCAGTGTTTTCCTCCATCAGAATAAGCAGCCTCTAGACTGTAAGAAACACACACATTTTAACATCATTTTGATTGTCTAAAATTTACTGCAGCTAAAAATTACATTTGGTTTACAATGCATTTTGCCAGATATGTTGTCACTTGTCAAAGCTAAGAATTTTACATGCTGGGTTTTTTTATGGCACATTTAGCACTGATAAGTTGTCACACTCTTGCTTAATATGTTAACATTCTGTCTGTAAACTGTATATGCATAGCTACCTTTTTGAAGCAATATTGAGATTTACTTAAGAACGTGGGGCCCAATAAATACCATCAATGGTGCCCAGTCCAAGAGATGGTGGATCCTATAGGTAAACACCACCTCATCATGCACTAAAACTTACTAAAAAAAAAAAAGATGTGAAGTTCACACATATAGAAAATGGACATTTTGTGAATACATATTACACGTATTGTAAAATAGATAGAGCTCATATGTAGAGTTTGTTTGATAAACTTTCCTACTACTTTGTCTAAATTAGAAGCAAATTGGTTGAACATTACTTCTACCTAAAATGGCAGAAAACGCACCTATCTTGGTGATGGACAGGACAGCTAGAGGGGATATGGAGGAGGCTGTTATTTTTTTTTTAATAGGTGTACTTTCACCAATTTGCTGATAATTCATTGAAAGTAGATGATCGGTACAATTGCTGCCAATGCATTTTTTAAAGCTGTATTGTCATGAGTCAAATTTGATCATGTTAGGTTCTTGCATAGGTCCTATAGCATTGATAAGTTTCCACCCTCTTTCCTACATACACACATCTCTCCTGCATACACACAACTCTACTACTATCACACACGCAATTTTCCGAAATACACACACAACTCTCCTCCATACACAAACACAGTTCTAACACATATAGCTTTTCTACAGCTTTGAAGTATGCACTCACACCTCTGTTACATACACGCACTGTTTTGCTACATACTTGTACACAGCTTTCTTACATACACCAACAGCTCTCTTATATACTCATGCAGCTCCACACACACAAACACTTATATATATATATATATATATATATATATGTACACTCATCCATCGTATACATTACCACATCTTGAAATTCCTTCCAGGAATGTGACTGATCACATGACCTGAAAGGTTCAATGGCTAATCAACAACTTTGTTTGATTGGGACCCTATCCATGCCACCTCACATATCAGGAGTGTCGTTCTTCTTTTCATAAAGAGGTCCAAGGGCTAGTCTTGCAGAAGTTTTTTCAGCTACACAGGATGCGCAACATCCGTGCAAGTCCTGGTGACTTTCTCCCCTGCACTGCACCGATCAGATAGATCAGTGTGGGGCAGGAGAAAGGAGAACAGTTCTTTCAGTGATCATGAAGGATGCTGTCAGTGTTTTCCTCCATCAGAATAAGCAGCCTCTAGACTGTAAGAAACACACACATTTTAACATCATTTTGATTGTCTAAAATTTACTGCAGCTAAAAATTACATTTGGTTTACAATGCATTTTGCCAGATATGTTGTCACTTGTCAAAGCTAAGAATTTTACATGCTGGGTTTTTTTATGGCACATTTAGCACTGATAAGTTGTCACACTCTTGCTTAATATGTTAACATTCTGTCTGTAAACTGTATATGCATAGCTACCTTTTTGAAGCAATATTGAGATTTACTTAAGAACGTGGGGCCCAATAAATACCATCAATGGTGCCCAGTCCAAGAGATGGTGGATCCTATAGGTAAACACCACCTCATCATGCACTAAAACTTACTAAAAAAAAAAAAGATGTGAAGTTCACACATATAGAAAATGGACATTTTGTGAATACATATTACACGTATTGTAAAATAGATAGAGCTCATATGTAGAGTTTGTTTGATAAACTTTCCTACTACTTTGTCTAAATTAGAAGCAAATTGGTTGAACATTACTTCTACCTAAAATGGCAGAAAACGCACCTATCTTGGTGATGGACAGGACAGCTAGAGGGGATATGGAGGAGGCTGTTATTTTTTTTTTAATAGGTGTACTTTCACCAATTTGCTGATAATTCATTGAAAGTAGATGATCGGTACAATTGCTGCCAATGCATTTTTTAAAGCTGTATTGTCATGAGTCAAATTTGATCATGTTAGGTTCTTGCATAGGTCCTATAGCATTGATAAGTTTCCACCCTCTTTCCTACATACACACATCTCTCCTGCATACACAAAACTCTACTACTATCACACACGCAATTTTCCGAAATACACACACAACTCTCCTCCATACACAAACACAGTTCTAACACATATAGCTTTTCTACAGCTTTGAAGTATGCACTCACACCTCTGTTACATACACGCACTGTTTTGCTACATACTTGTACACAGCTTTCTTACATACACCAACAGCTCTCTTATATACTCATGCAGCTCCACACACACAAACACTTATATATATATATATATATATATATATATATATGTACACTCATCCATCGTATACATTACCACATCTTGAAATTCCTTCCAGGAATGTGACTGATCACATGACCTGAAAGGTTCAATGGCTAATCAACAACTTTGTTTGATTGGGACCCTATCCATGCCACCTCACATATCAGGAGTGTCGTTCTTCTTTTCATAAAGAGGTCCAAGGGCTAGTCTTGCAGAAGTTTTTTCAGCTACACAGGATGCGCAACATCCGTGCAAGTCCTGGTGACTTTCTCCCCTGCACTGCACCGATCAGATAGATCAGTGTGGGGCAGGAGAAAGGAGAACAGTTCTTTCAGTGATCATGAAGGATGCTGTCAGTGTTTTCCTCCATCAGAATAAGCAGCCTCTAGACTGTAAGAAACACACACATTTTAACATCATTTTGATTGTCTAAAATTTACTGCAGCTAAAAATTACATTTGGTTTACAATGCATTTTGCCAGATATGTTGTCACTTGTCAAAGCTAAGAATTTTACATGCTGGGTTTTTTTATGGCACATTTAGCACTGATAAGTTGTCACACTCTTGCTTAATATGTTAACATTCTGTCTGTAAACTGTATATGCATAGCTACCTTTTTGAAGCAATATTGAGATTTACTTAAGAACGTGGGGCCCAATAAATACCATCAATGGTGCCCAGTCCAAGAGATGGTGGATCCTATAGGTAAACACCACCTCATCATGCACTAAAACTTACTAAAAAAAAAAAAGATGTGAAGTTCACACATATAGAAAATGGACATTTTGTGAATACATATTACACGTATTGTAAAATAGATAGAGCTCATATGTAGAGTTTGTTTGATAAACTTTCCTACTACTTTGTCTAAATTAGAAGCAAATTGGTTGAACATTACTTCTACCTAAAATGGCAGAAAACGCACCTATCTTGGTGATGGACAGGACAGCTAGAGGGGATATGGAGGAGGCTGTTATTTTTTTTTTAATAGGTGTACTTTCACCAATTTGCTGATAATTCATTGAAAGTAGATGATCGGTACAATTGCTGCCAATGCATTTTTTAAAGCTGTATTGTCATGAGTCAAATTTGATCATGTTAGGTTCTTGCATAGGTCCTATAGCATTGATAAGTTTCCACCCTCTTTCCTACATACACACATCTCTCCTGCATACACACAACTCTACTACTATCACACACGCAATTTTCCGAAATACACACACAACTCTCCTCCATACACAAACACAGTTCTAACACATATAGCTTTTCTACAGCTTTGAAGTATGCACTCACACCTCTGTTACATACACGCACTGTTTTGCTACATACTTGTACACAGCTTTCTTACATACACCAACAGCTCTCTTATATACTCATGCAGCTCCACACACACAAACACTTATATATATATATATATATATATATATATATATGTACACTCATCCATCGTATACATTACCACATCTTGAAATTCCTTCCAGGAATGTGACTGATCACATGACCTGAAAGGTTCAATGGCTAATCAACAACTTTGTTTGATTGGGACCGTATCCATGCCACCTCACATATCAGGAGTGTCGTTCTTCTTTTCATAAAGAGGTCCAAGGGCTAGTCTTGCAGAAGTTTTTTCAGCTACACAGGATGCGCAACATCCGTGCAAGTCCTGGTGACTTTCTCCCCTGCACTGCACCGATCAGATAGATCAGTGTGGGGCAGGAGAAAGGAGAACAGTTCTTTCAGTGATCATGAAGGATGCTGTCAGTGTTTTCCTCCATCAGAATAAGCAGCCTCTAGACTGTAAGAAACACACACATTTTAACATCATTTTGATTGTCTAAAATTTACTGCAGCTAAAAATTACATTTGGTTTACAATGCATTTTGCCAGATATGTTGTCACTTGTCAAAGCTAAGAATTTTACATGCTGGGTTTTTTTATGGCACATTTAGCACTGATAAGTTGTCACACTCTTGCTTAATATGTTAACATTCTGTCTGTAAACTGTATATGCATAGCTACCTTTTTGAAGCAATATTGAGATTTACTTAAGAACGTGGGGCCCAATAAATACCATCAATGGTGCCCAGTCCAAGAGATGGTGGATCCTATAGGTAAACACCACCTCATCATGCACTAAAACTTACTAAAAAAAAAAAAGATGTGAAGTTCACACATATAGAAAATGGACATTTTGTGAATACATATTACACGTATTGTAAAATAGATAGAGCTCATATGTAGAGTTTGTTTGATAAACTTTCCTACTACTTTGTCTAAATTAGAAGCAAATTGGTTGAACATTACTTCTACCTAAAATGGCAGAAAACGCACCTATCTTGGTGATGGACAGGACAGCTAGAGGGGATATGGAGGAGGCTGTTATTTTTTTTTTAATAGGTGTACTTTCACCAATTTGCTGATAATTCATTGAAAGTAGATGATCGGTACAATTGCTGCCAATGCATTTTTTAAAGCTGTATTGTCATGAGTCAAATTTGATCATGTTAGGTTCTTGCATAGGTCCTATAGCATTGATAAGTTTCCACCCTCTTTCCTACATACACACATCTCTCCTGCATACACACAACTCTACTACTATCACACACGCAATTTTCCGAAATACACACACAACTCTCCTCCATACACAAACACAGTTCTAACACATATAGCTTTTCTACAGCTTTGAAGTATGCACTCACACCTCTGTTACATACACGCACTGTTTTGCTACATACTTGTACACAGCTTTCTTACATACACCAACAGCTCTCTTATATACTCATGCAGCTCCACACACACAAACACTTATATATATATATATATATATATATATATATATATGTACACTCATCCATCGTATACATTACCACATCTTGAAATTCCTTCCAGGAATGTGACTGATCACATGACCTGAAAGGTTCAATGGCTAATCAACAACTTTGTTTGATTGGGACCCTATCCATGCCACCTCACATATCAGGAGTGTCGTTCTTCTTTTCATAAAGAGGTCCAAGGGCTAGTCTTGCAGAAGTTTTTTCAGCTACACAGGATGCGCAACATCCGTGCAAGTCCTGGTGACTTTCTCCCCTGCACTGCACCGATCAGATAGATCAGTGTGGGGCAGGAGAAAGGAGAACAGTTCTTTCAGTGATCATGAAGGATGCTGTCAGTGTTTTCCTCCATCAGAATAAGCAGCCTCTAGACTGTAAGAAACACACACATTTTAACATCATTTTGATTGTCTAAAATTTACTGCAGCTAAAAATTACATTTGGTTTACAATGCATTTTGCCAGATATGTTGTCACTTGTCAAAGCTAAGAATTTTACATGCTGGGTTTTTTTATGGCACATTTAGCACTGATAAGTTGTCACACTCTTGCTTAATATGTTAACATTCTGTCTGTAAACTGTATATGCATAGCTACCTTTTTGAAGCAATATTGAGATTTACTTAAGAACGTGGGGCCCAATAAATACCATCAATGGTGCCCAGTCCAAGAGATGGTGGATCCTATAGGTAAACACCACCTCATCATGCACTAAAACTTACTAAAAAAAAAAAAGATGTGAAGTTCACACATATAGAAAATGGACATTTTGTGAATACATATTACACGTATTGTAAAATAGATAGAGCTCATATGTAGAGTTTGTTTGATAAACTTTCCTACTACTTTGTCTAAATTAGAAGCAAATTGGTTGAACATTACTTCAACCTAAAATGGCAGAAAACGCACCTATCTTGGTGATGGACAGGACAGCTAGAGGGGATATGGAGGAGGCTGTTATTTTTTTTTTAATAGGTGTACTTTCACCAATTTGCTGATAATTCATTGAAAGTAGATGATCGGTACAATTGCTGCCAATGCATTTTTTAAAGCTGTATTGTCATGAGTCAAATTTGATCATGTTAGGTTCTTGCATAGGTCCTATAGCATTGATAAGTTTCCACCCTCTTTCCTACATACACACATCTCTCCTGCATACACACAACTCTACTACTATCACACACGCAATTTTCCGAAATACACACACAACTCTCCTCCATACACAAACACAGTTCTAACACATATAGCTTTTCTACAGCTTTGAAGTATGCACTCACACCTCTGTTACATACACGCACTGTTTTGCTACATACTTGTACACAGCTTTCTTACATACACCAACAGCTCTCTTATATACTCATGCAGCTCCACACACACAAACACTTATATATATATATATATATATATATATATATGTACACTCATCCATCGTATACATTACCACATCTTGAAATTCCTTCCAGGAATGTGACTGATCACATGACCTGAAAGGTTCAATGGCTAATCAACAACTTTGTTTGATTGGGACCCTATCCATGCCACCTCACATATCAGGAGTGTCGTTCTTCTTTTCATAAAGAGGTCCAAGGGCTAGTCTTGCAGAAGTTTTTTCAGCTACACAGGATGCGCAACATCCGTGCAAGTCCTGGTGACTTTCTCCCCTGCACTGCACCGATCAGATAGATCAGTGTGGGGCAGGAGAAAGGAGAACAGTTCTTTCAGTGATCATGAAGGATGCTGTCAGTGTTTTCCTCCATCAGAATAAGCAGCCTCTAGACTGTAAGAAACACACACATTTTAACATCATTTTGATTGTCTAAAATTTACTGCAGCTAAAAATTACATTTGGTTTACAATGCATTTTGCCAGATATGTTGTCACTTGTCAAAGCTAAGAATTTTACATGCTGGGTTTTTTTATGGCACATTTAGCACTGATAAGTTGTCACACTCTTGCTTAATATGTTAACATTCTGTCTGTAAACTGTATATGCATAGCTACCTTTTTGAAGCAATATTGAGATTTACTTAAGAACGTGGGGCCCAATAAATACCATCAATGGTGCCCAGTCCAAGAGATGGTGGATCCTATAGGTAAACACCACCTCATCATGCACTAAAACTTACTAAAAAAAAAAAAGATGTGAAGTTCACACATATAGAAAATGGACATTTTGTGAATACATATTACACGTATTGTAAAATAGATAGAGCTCATATGTAGAGTTTGTTTGATAAACTTTCCTACTACTTTGTCTAAATTAGAAGCAAATTGGTTGAACATTACTTCTACCTAAAATGGCAGAAAACGCACCTATCTTGGTGATGGACAGGACAGCTAGAGGGGATATGGAGGAGGCTGTTATTTTTTTTTTAATAGGTGTACTTTCACCAATTTGCTGATAATTCATTGAAAGTAGATGATCGGTACAATTGCTGCCAATGCATTTTTTAAAGCTGTATTGTCATGAGTCAAATTTGATCATGTTAGGTTCTTGCATAGGTCCTATAGCATTGATAAGTTTCCACCCTCTTTCCTACATACACACATCTCTCCTGCATACACAAAACTCTACTACTATCACACACGCAATTTTCCGAAATACACACACAACTCTCCTCCATACACAAACACAGTTCTAACACATATAGCTTTTCTACAGCTTTGAAGTATGCACTCACACCTCTGTTACATACACGCACTGTTTTGCTACATACTTGTACACAGCTTTCTTACATACACCAACAGCTCTCTTATATACTCATGCAGCTCCACACACACAAACACTTATATATATATATATATATATATATATGTACACTCATCCATCGTATACATTACCACATCTTGAAATTCCTTCCAGGAATGTGAATGATCACATGACCTGAAAGGTTCAATGGCTAATCAACAACTTTGTTTGATTGGGACCGTATCCATGCCACCTCACATATCAGGAGTGTCGTTCTTCTTTTCATAAAGAGGTCCAAGGGCTAGTCTTGCAGAAGTTTTTTCAGCTACACAGGATGCGCAACATCCGTGCAAGTCCTGGTGACTTTCTCCCCTGCACTGCACCGATCAGATAGATCAGTGTGGGGCAGGAGAAAGGAGAACAGTTCTTTCAGTGATCATGAAGGATGCTGTCAGTGTTTTCCTCCATCAGAATAAGCAGCCTCTAGACTGTAAGAAACACACACATTTTAACATCATTTTGATTGTCTAAAATTTACTGCAGCTAAAAATTACATTTGGTTTACAATGCATTTTGCCAGATATGTTGTCACTTGTCAAAGCTAAGAATTTTACATGCTGGGTTTTTTTATGGCACATTTAGCACTGATAAGTTGTCACACTCTTGCTTAATATGTTAACATTCTGTCTGTAAACTGTATATGCATAGCTACCTTTTTGAAGCAATATTGAGATTTACTTAAGAACGTGGGGCCCAATAAATACCATCAATGGTGCCCAGTCCAAGAGATGGTGGATCCTATAGGTAAACACCACCTCATCATGCACTAAAACTTACTAAAAAAAAAAAAGATGTGAAGTTCACACATATAGAAAATGGACATTTTGTGAATACATATTACACGTATTGTAAAATAGATAGAGCTCATATGTAGAGTTTGTTTGATAAACTTTCCTACTACTTTGTCTAAATTAGAAGCAAATTGGTTGAACATTACTTCTACCTAAAATGGCAGAAAACGCACCTATCTTGGTGATGGACAGGACAGCTAGAGGGGATATGGAGGAGGCTGTTATTTTTTTTTTAATAGGTGTACTTTCACCAATTTGCTGATAATTCATTGAAAGTAGATGATCGGTACAATTGCTGCCAATGCATTTTTTAAAGCTGTATTGTCATGAGTCAAATTTGATCATGTTAGGTTCTTGCATAGGTCCTATAGCATTGATAAGTTTCCACCCTCTTTCCTACATACACACATCTCTCCTGCATACACAAAACTCTACTACTATCACACACGCAATTTTCCGAAATACACACACAACTCTCCTCCATACACAAACACAGTTCTAACACATATAGCTTTTCTACAGCTTTGAAGTATGCACTCACACCTCTGTTACATACACGCACTGTTTTGCTACATACTTGTACACAGCTTTCTTACATACACCAACAGCTCTCTTATATACTCATGCAGCTCCACACACACAAACACTTATATATATATATATATATATATATATGTACACTCATCCATCGTATACATTACCACATCTTGAAATTCCTTCCAGGAATGTGAATGATCACATGACCTGAAAGGTTCAATGGCTAATCAACAACTTTGTTTGATTGGGACCGTATCCATGCCACCTCACATATCAGGAGTGTCGTTCTTCTTTTCATAAAGAGGTCCAAGGGCTAGTCTTGCAGAAGTTTTTTCAGCTACACAGGATGCGCAACATCCGTGCAAGTCCTGGTGACTTTCTCCCCTGCACTGCACCGATCAGATAGATCAGTGTGGGGCAGGAGAAAGGAGAACAGTTCTTTCAGTGATCATGAAGGATGCTGTCAGTGTTTTCCTCCATCAGAATAAGCAGCCTCTAGACTGTAAGAAACACACACATTTTAACATCATTTTGATTGTCTAAAATTTACTGCAGCTAAAAATTACATTTGGTTTACAATGCATTTTGCCAGATATGTTGTCACTTGTCAAAGCTAAGAATTTTACATGCTGGTTTTTTTTATGGCACATTTAGCACTGATAAGTTGTCACACTCTTGCTTAATATGTTAACATTCTGTCTGTAAACTGTATATGCATAGCTACCTTTTTGAAGCAATATTGAGATTTACTTAAGAACGTGGGGCCCAATAAATACCATCAATGGTGCCCAGTCCAAGAGATGGTGGATCCTATAGGTAAACACCACCTCATCATGCACTAAAACTTACTAAAAAAAAAAAAGATGTGAAGTTCACACATATAGAAAATGGACATTTTGTGAATACATATTACACGTATTGTAAAATAGATAGAGCTCATATGTAGAGTTTGTTTGATAAACTTTCCTACTACTTTGTCTAAATTAGAAGCAAATTGGTTGAACATTACTTCTACCTAAAATGGCAGAAAACGCACCTATCTTGGTGATGGACAGGACAGCTAGAGGGGATATGGAGGAGGCTGTTATTTTTTTTTTAATAGGTGTACTTTCACCAATTTGCTGATAATTCATTGAAAGTAGATGATCGGTACAATTGCTGCCAATGCATTTTTTAAAGCTGTATTGTCATGAGTCAAATTTGATCATGTTAGGTTCTTGCATAGGTCCTATAGCATTGATAAGTTTCCACCCTCTTTCCTACATACACACATCTCTCCTGCATACACACAACTCTACTACTATCACACACGCAATTTTCCGAAATACACACACAACTCTCCTCCATACACAAACACAGTTCTAACACATATAGCTTTTCTACAGCTTTGAAGTATGCACTCACACCTCTGTTACATACACGCACTGTTTTGCTACATACTTGTACACAGCTTTCTTACATACACCAACAGCTCTCTTATATACTCATGCAGCTCCACACACACAAACACTTATATATATATATATATATATATGTACACTCATCCATCGTATACATTACCACATCTTGAAATTCCTTCCAGGAATGTGACTGATCACATGACCTGAAAGGTTCAATGGCTAATCAACAACTTTGTTTGATTGGGACCCTATCCATGCCACCTCACATATCAGGAGTGTCGTTCTTCTTTTCATAAAGAGGTCCAAGGGCTAGTCTTGCAGAAGTTTTTTCAGCTACACAGGATGCGCAACATCCGTGCAAGTCCTGGTGACTTTCTCCCCTGCACTGCACCGATCAGATAGATCAGTGTGGGGCAGGAGAAAGGAGAACAGTTCTTTCAGTGATCATGAAGGATGCTGTCAGTGTTTTCCTCCATCAGAATAAGCAGCCTCTAGACTGTAAGAAACACACACATTTTAACATCATTTTGATTGTCTAAAATTTACTGCAGCTAAAAATTACATTTGGTTTACAATGCATTTTGCCAGATATGTTGTCACTTGTCAAAGCTAAGAATTTTACATGCTGGGTTTTTTTATGGCACATTTAGCACTGATAAGTTGTCACACTCTTGCTTAATATGTTAACATTCTGTCTGTAAACTGTATATGCATAGCTACCTTTTTGAAGCAATATTGAGATTTACTTAAGAACGTGGGGCCCAATAAATACCATCAATGGTGCCCAGTCCAAGAGATGGTGGATCCTATAGGTAAACACCACCTCATCATGCACTAAAACTTACTAAAAAAAAAAAAGATGTGAAGTTCACACATATAGAAAATGGACATTTTGTGAATACATATTACACGTATTGTAAAATAGATAGAGCTCATATGTAGAGTTTGTTTGATAAACTTTCCTACTACTTTGTCTAAATTAGAAGCAAATTGGTTGAACATTACTTCTACCTAAAATGGCAGAAAACGCACCTATCTTGGTGATGGACAGGACAGCTAGAGGGGATATGGAGGAGGCTGTTATTTTTTTTTTAATAGGTGTACTTTCACCAATTTGCTGATAATTCATTGAAAGTAGATGATCGGTACAATTGCTGCCAATGCATTTTTTAAAGCTGTATTGTCATGAGTCAAATTTGATCATGTTAGGTTCTTGCATAGGTCCTATAGCATTGATAAGTTTCCACCCTCTTTCCTACATACACACATCTCTCCTGCATACACACAACTCTACTACTATCACACACGCAATTTTCCGAAATACACACACAACTCTCCTCCATACACAAACACAGTTCTAACACATATAGCTTTTCTACAGCTTTGAAGTATGCACTCACACCTCTGTTACATACACGCACTGTTTTGCTACATACTTGTACACAGCTTTCTTACATACACCAACAGCTCTCTTATATACTCATGCAGCTCCACACACACAAACACTTATATATATATATATATATATATATATATATGTACACTCATCCATCGTATACATTACCACATCTTGAAATTCCTTCCAGGAATGTGACTGATCACATGACCTGAAAGGTTCAATGGCTAATCAACAACTTTGTTTGATTGGGACCCTATCCATGCCACCTCACATATCAGGAGTGTCGTTCTTCTTTTCATAAAGAGGTCCAAGGGCTAGTCTTGCAGAAGTTTTTTCAGCTACACAGGATGCGCAACATCCGTGCAAGTCCTGGTGACTTTCTCCCCTGCACTGCACCGATCAGATAGATCAGTGTGGGGCAGGAGAAAGGAGAACAGTTCTTTCAGTGATCATGAAGGATGCTGTCAGTGTTTTCCTCCATCAGAATAAGCAGCCTCTAGACTGTAAGAAACACACACATTTTAACATCATTTTGATTGTCTAAAATTTACTGCAGCTAAAAATTACATTTGGTTTACAATGCATTTTGCCAGATATGTTGTCACTTGTCAAAGCTAAGAATTTTACATGCTGGGTTTTTTATGGCACATTTAGCACTGATAAGTTGTCACACTCTTGCTTAATATGTTAACATTCTGTCTGTAAACTGTATATGCATAGCTACCTTTTTGAAGCAATATTGAGATTTACTTAAGAACGTGGGGCCCAATAAATACCATCAATGGTGCCCAGTCCAAGAGATGGTGGATCCTATAGGTAAACACCACCTCATCATGCACTAAAACTTACTAAAAAAAAAAAAGATGTGAAGTTCACACATATAGAAAATGGACATTTTGTGAATACATATTACACGTATTGTAAAATAGATAGAGCTCATATGTAGAGTTTGTTTGATAAACTTTCCTACTACTTTGTCTAAATTAGAAGCAAATTGGTTGAACATTACTTCTACCTAAAATGGCAGAAAACGCACCTATCTTGGTGATGGACAGGACAGCTAGAGGGGATATGGAGGAGGCTGTTATTTTTTTTTTAATAGGTGTACTTTCACCAATTTGCTGATAATTCATTGAAAGTAGATGATCGGTACAATTGCTGCCAATGCATTTTTTAAAGCTGTATTGTCATGAGTCAAATTTGATCATGTTAGGTTCTTGCATAGGTCCTATAGCATTGATAAGTTTCCACCCTCTTTCCTACATACACACATCTCTCCTGCATACACAAAACTCTACTACTATCACACACGCAATTTTCCGAAATACACACACAACTCTCCTCCATACACAAACACAGTTCTAACACATATAGCTTTTCTACAGCTTTGAAGTATGCACTCACACCTCTGTTACATACACGCACTGTTTTGCTACATACTTGTACACAGCTTTCTTACATACACCAACAGCTCTCTTATATACTCATGCAGCTCCACACACACAAACACTTATATATATATATATATATATATGTACACTCATCCATCGTATACATTACCACATCTTGAAATTCCTTCCAGGAATGTGAATGATCACATGACCTGAAAGGTTCAATGGCTAATCAACAACTTTGTTTGATTGGGACCGTATCCATGCCACCTCACATATCAGGAGTGTCGTTCTTCTTTTCATAAAGAGGTCCAAGGGCTAGTCTTGCAGAAGTTTTTTCAGCTACACAGGATGCGCAACATCCGTGCAAGTCCTGGTGACTTTCTCCCCTGCACTGCACCGATCAGATAGATCAGTGTGGGGCAGGAGAAAGGAGAACAGTTCTTTCAGTGATCATGAAGGATGCTGTCAGTGTTTTCCTCCATCAGAATAAGCAGCCTCTAGACTGTAAGAAACACACACATTTTAACATCATTTTGATTGTCTAAAATTTACTGCAGCTAAAAATTACATTTGGTTTACAATGCATTTTGCCAGATATGTTGTCACTTGTCAAAGCTAAGAATTTTACATGCTGGGTTTTTTTATGGCACATTTAGCACTGATAAGTTGTCACACTCTTGCTTAATATGTTAACATTCTGTCTGTAAACTGTATATGCATAGCTACCTTTTTGAAGCAATATTGAGATTTACTTAAGAACGTGGGGCCCAATAAATACCATCAATGGTGCCCAGTCCAAGAGATGGTGGATCCTATAGGTAAACACCACCTCATCATGCACTAAAACTTACTAAAAAAAAAAAAGATGTGAAGTTCACACATATAGAAAATGGACATTTTGTGAATACATATTACACGTATTGTAAAATAGATAGAGCTCATATGTAGAGTTTGTTTGATAAACTTTCCTACTACTTTGTCTAAATTAGAAGCAAATTGGTTGAACATTACTTCTACCTAAAATGGCAGAAAACGCACCTATCTTGGTGATGGACAGGACAGCTAGAGGGGATATGGAGGAGGCTGTTATTTTTTTTTTAATAGGTGTACTTTCACCAATTTGCTGATAATTCATTGAAAGTAGATGATCGGTACAATTGCTGCCAATGCATTTTTTAAAGCTGTATTGTCATGAGTCAAATTTGATCATGTTAGGTTCTTGCATAGGTCCTATAGCATTGATAAGTTTCCACCCTCTTTCCTACATACACACATCTCTCCTGCATACACACAACTCTACTACTATCACACACGCAATTTTCCGAAATACACACACAACTCTCCTCCATACACAAACACAGTTCTAACACATATAGCTTTTCTACAGCTTTGAAGTATGCACTCACACCTCTGTTACATACACGCACTGTTTTGCTACATACTTGTACACAGCTTTCTTACATACACCAACAGCTCTCTTATATACTCATGCAGCTCCACACACACAAACACTTATATATATATATATATATATATATATATATATATGTACACTCATCCATCGTATACATTACCACATCTTGAAATTCCTTCCAGGAATGTGACTGATCACATGACCTGAAAGGTTCAATGGCTAATCAACAACTTTGTTTGATTGGGACCCTATCCATGCCACCTCACATATCAGGAGTGTCGTTCTTCTTTTCATAAAGAGGTCCAAGGGCTAGTCTTGCAGAAGTTTTTTCAGCTACACAGGATGCGCAACATCCGTGCAAGTCCTGGTGACTTTCTCCCCTGCACTGCACCGATCAGATAGATCAGTGTGGGGCAGGAGAAAGGAGAACAGTTCTTTCAGTGATCATGAAGGATGCTGTCAGTGTTTTCCTCCATCAGAATAAGCAGCCTCTAGACTGTAAGAAACACACACATTTTAACATCATTTTGATTGTCTAAAATTTACTGCAGCTAAAAATTACATTTGGTTTACAATGCATTTTGCCAGATATGTTGTCACTTGTCAAAGCTAAGAATTTTACATGCTGGGTTTTTTTATGGCACATTTAGCACTGATAAGTTGTCACACTCTTGCTTAATATGTTAACATTCTGTCTGTAAACTGTATATGCATAGCTACCTTTTTGAAGCAATATTGAGATTTACTTAAGAACGTGGGGCCCAATAAATACCATCAATGGTGCCCAGTCCAAGAGATGGTGGATCCTATAGGTAAACACCACCTCATCATGCACTAAAACTTACTAAAAAAAAAAAAGATGTGAAGTTCACACATATAGAAAATGGACATTTTGTGAATACATATTACACGTATTGTAAAATAGATAGAGCTCATATGTAGAGTTTGTTTGATAAACTTTCCTACTACTTTGTCTAAATTAGAAGCAAATTGGTTGAACATTACTTCTACCTAAAATGGCAGAAAACGCACCTATCTTGGTGATGGACAGGACAGCTAGAGGGGATATGGAGGAGGCTGTTATTTTTTTTTTAATAGGTGTACTTTCACCAATTTGCTGATAATTCATTGAAAGTAGATGATCGGTACAATTGCTGCCAATGCATTTTTTAAAGCTGTATTGTCATGAGTCAAATTTGATCATGTTAGGTTCTTGCATAGGTCCTATAGCATTGATAAGTTTCCACCCTCTTTCCTACATACACACATCTCTCCTGCATACACAAAACTCTACTACTATCACACACGCAATTTTCCGAAATACACACACAACTCTCCTCCATACACAAACACAGTTCTAACACATATAGCTTTTCTACAGCTTTGAAGTATGCACTCACACCTCTGTTACATACACGCACTGTTTTGCTACATACTTGTACACAGCTTTCTTACATACACCAACAGCTCTCTTATATACTCATGCAGCTCCACACACACAAACACTTATATATATATATATATGTACACTCATCCATCGTATACATTACCACATCTTGAAATTCCTTCCAGGAATGTGAATGATCACATGACCTGAAAGGTTCAATGGCTAATCAACAACTTTGTTTGATTGGGACCCTATCCATGCCACCTCACATATCAGGAGTGTCGTTCTTCTTTTCATAAAGAGGTCCAAGGGCTAGTCTTGCAGAAGTTTTTTCAGCTACACAGGATGCGCAACATCCGTGCAAGTCCTGGTGACTTTCTCCCCTGCACTGCACCGATCAGATAGATCAGTGTGGGGCAGGAGAAAGGAGAACAGTTCTTTCAGTGATCATGAAGGATGCTGTCAGTGTTTTCCTCCATCAGAATAAGCAGCCTCTAGACTGTAAGAAACACACACATTTTAACATCATTTTGATTGTCTAAAATTTACTGCAGCTAAAAATTACATTTGGTTTACAATGCATTTTGCCAGATATGTTGTCACTTGTCAAAGCTAAGAATTTTACATGCTGGGTTTTTTTATGGCACATTTAGCACTGATAAGTTGTCACACTCTTGCTTAATATGTTAACATTCTGTCTGTAAACTGTATATGCATAGCTACCTTTTTGAAGCAATATTGAGATTTACTTAAGAACGTGGGGCCCAATAAATACCATCAATGGTGCCCAGTCCAAGAGATGGTGGATCCTATAGGTAAACACCACCTCATCATGCACTAAAACTTACTAAAAAAAAAAAAGATGTGAAGTTCACACATATAGAAAATGGACATTTTGTGAATACATATTACACGTATTGTAAAATAGATAGAGCTCATATGTAGAGTTTGTTTGATAAACTTTCCTACTACTTTGTCTAAATTAGAAGCAAATTGGTTGAACATTACTTCTACCTAAAATGGCAGAAAACGCACCTATCTTGGTGATGGACAGGACAGCTAGAGGGGATATGGAGGAGGCTGTTATTTTTTTTTTAATAGGTGTACTTTCACCAATTTGCTGATAATTCATTGAAAGTAGATGATCGGTACAATTGCTGCCAATGCATTTTTTAAAGCTGTATTGTCATGAGTCAAATTTGATCATGTTAGGTTCTTGCATAGGTCCTATAGCATTGATAAGTTTCCACCCTCTTTCCTACATACACACATCTCTCCTGCATACACAAAACTCTACTACTATCACACACGCAATTTTCCGAAATACACACACAACTCTCCTCCATACACAAACACAGTTCTAACACATATAGCTTTTCTACAGCTTTGAAGTATGCACTCACACCTCTGTTACATACACGCACTGTTTTGCTACATACTTGTACACAGCTTTCTTACATACACCAACAGCTCTCTTATATACTCATGCAGCTCCACACACACAAACACTTATATATATATATATATGTACACTCATCCATCGTATACATTACCACATCTTGAAATTCCTTCCAGGAATGTGAATGATCACATGACCTGAAAGGTTCAATGGCTAATCAACAACTTTGTTTGATTGGGACCCTATCCATGCCACCTCACATATCAGGAGTGTCATTCTTCTTTTCATAAAGAGGTCCAAGGGCTAGTCTTGCAGAAGTTTTTTCAGCTACACAGGATGCGCAACATCCGTGCAAGTCCTGGTGACTTTCTCCCCTGCACTGCACCGATCAGATAGATCAGTGTGGGGCAGGAGAAAGGAGAACAGTTCTTTCAGTGATCATGAAGGATGCTGTCAGTGTTTTCCTCCATCAGAATAAGCAGCCTCTAGACTGTAAGAAACACACACATTTTAACATCATTTTGATTGTCTAAAATTTACTGCAGCTAAAAATTACATTTGGTTTACAATGCATTTTGCCAGATATGTTGTCACTTGTCAAAGCTAAGAATTTTACATGCTGGGTTTTTTTATGGCACATTTAGCACTGATAAGTTGTCACACTCTTGCTTAATATGTTAACATTCTGTCTGTAAACTGTATATGCATAGCTACCTTTTTGAAGCAATATTGAGATTTACTTAAGAACGTGGGGCCCAATAAATACCATCAATGGTGCCCAGTCCAAGAGATGGTGGATCCTATAGGTAAACACCACCTCATCATGCACTAAAACTTACTAAAAAAAAAAAAGATGTGAAGTTCACACATATAGAAAATGGACATTTTGTGAATACATATTACACGTATTGTAAAATAGATAGAGCTCATATGTAGAGTTTGTTTGATAAACTTTCCTACTACTTTGTCTAAATTAGAAGCAAATTGGTTGAACATTACTTCTACCTAAAATGGCAGAAAACGCACCTATCTTGGTGATGGACAGGACAGCTAGAGGGGATATGGAGGAGGCTGTTATTTTTTTTTTAATAGGTGTACTTTCACCAATTTGCTGATAATTCATTGAAAGTAGATGATCGGTACAATTGCTGCCAATGCATTTTTTAAAGCTGTATTGTCATGAGTCAAATTTGATCATGTTAGGTTCTTGCATAGGTCCTATAGCATTGATAAGTTTCCACCCTCTTTCCTACATACACACATCTCTCCTGCATACACACAACTCTACTACTATCACACACGCAATTTTCCGAAATACACACACAACTCTCCTCCATACACAAACACAGTTCTAACACATATAGCTTTTCTACAGCTTTGAAGTATGCACTCACACCTCTGTTACATACACGCACTGTTTTGCTACATACTTGTACACAGCTTTCTTACATACACCAACAGCTCTCTTATATACTCATGCAGCTCCACACACACAAACACTTATATATATATATATATATATATATGTACACTCATCCATCGTATACATTACCACATCTTGAAATTCCTTCCAGGAATGTGACTGATCACATGACCTGAAAGGTTCAATGGCTAATCAACAACTTTGTTTGATTGGGACCCTATCCATGCCACCTCACATATCAGGAGTGTCGTTCTTCTTTTCATAAAGAGGTCCAAGGGCTAGTCTTGCAGAAGTTTTTTCAGCTACACAGGATGCGCAACATCCGTGCAAGTCCTGGTGACTTTCTCCCCTGCACTGCACCGATCAGATAGATCAGTGTGGGGCAGGAGAAAGGAGAACAGTTCTTTCAGTGATCATGAAGGATGCTGTCAGTGTTTTCCTCCATCAGAATAAGCAGCCTCTAGACTGTAAGAAACACACACATTTTAACATCATTTTGATTGTCTAAAATTTACTGCAGCTAAAAATTACATTTGGTTTACAATGCATTTTGCCAGATATGTTGTCACTTGTCAAAGCTAAGAATTTTACATGCTGGGTTTTTTTATGGCACATTTAGCACTGATAAGTTGTCACACTCTTGCTTAATATGTTAACATTCTGTCTGTAAACTGTATATGCATAGCTACCTTTTTGAAGCAATATTGAGATTTACTTAAGAACGTGGGGCCCAATAAATACCATCAATGGTGCCCAGTCCAAGAGATGGTGGATCCTATAGGTAAACACCACCTCATCATGCACTAAAACTTACTAAAAAAAAAAAAGATGTGAAGTTCACACATATAGAAAATGGACATTTTGTGAATACATATTACACGTATTGTAAAATAGATAGAGCTCATATGTAGAGTTTGTTTGATAAACTTTCCTACTACTTTGTCTAAATTAGAAGCAAATTGGTTGAACATTACTTCTACCTAAAATGGCAGAAAACGCACCTATCTTGGTGATGGACAGGACAGCTAGAGGGGATATGGAGGAGGCTGTTATTTTTTTTTAATAGGTGTACTTTCACCAATTTGCTGATAATTCATTGAAAGTAGATGATCGGTACAATTGCTGCCAATGCATTTTTTAAAGCTGTATTGTCATGAGTCAAATTTGATCATGTTAGGTTCTTGCATAGGTCCTATAGCATTGATAAGTTTCCACCCTCTTTCCTACATACACACATCTCTCCTGCATACACACAACTCTACTACTATCACACACGCAATTTTCCGAAATACACACACAACTCTCCTCCATACACAAACACAGTTCTAACACATATAGCTTTTCTACAGCTTTGAAGTATGCACTCACACCTCTGTTACATACACGCACTGTTTTGCTACATACTTGTACACAGCTTTCTTACATACACCAACAGCTCTCTTATATACTCATGCAGCTCCACACACACAAACACTTATATATATATATATATATATATATATATATATATATGTACACTCATCCATCGTATACATTACCACATCTTGAAATTCCTTCCAGGAATGTGACTGATCACATGACCTGAAAGGTTCAATGGCTAATCAACAACTTTGTTTGATTGGGACCCTATCCATGCCACCTCACATATCAGGAGTGTCGTTCTTCTTTTCATAAAGAGGTCCAAGGGCTAGTCTTGCAGAAGTTTTTTCAGCTACACAGGATGCGCAACATCCGTGCAAGTCCTGGTGACTTTCTCCCCTGCACTGCACCGATCAGATAGATCAGTGTGGGGCAGGAGAAAGGAGAACAGTTCTTTCAGTGATCATGAAGGATGCTGTCAGTGTTTTCCTCCATCAGAATAAGCAGCCTCTAGACTGTAAGAAACACACACATTTTAACATCATTTTGATTGTCTAAAATTTACTGCAGCTAAAAATTACATTTGGTTTACAATGCATTTTGCCAGATATGTTGTCACTTGTCAAAGCTAAGAATTTTACATGCTGGGTTTTTTTATGGCACATTTAGCACTGATAAGTTGTCACACTCTTGCTTAATATGTTAACATTCTGTCTGTAAACTGTATATGCATAGCTACCTTTTTGAAGCAATATTGAGATTTACTTAAGAACGTGGGGCCCAATAAATACCATCAATGGTGCCCAGTCCAAGAGATGGTGGATCCTATAGGTAAACACCACCTCATCATGCACTAAAACTTACTAAAAAAAAAAAAGATGTGAAGTTCACACATATAGAAAATGGACATTTTGTGTATACATATTACACGTATTGTAAAATAGATAGAGCTCATATGTAGAGTTTGTTTGATAAACTTTCCTACTACTTTGTCTAAATTAGAAGCAAATTGGTTGAACATTACTTCTACCTAAAATGGCAGAAAACGCACCTATCTTGGTGATGGACAGGACAGCTAGAGGGGATATGGAGGAGGCTGTTATTTTTTTTTTAATAGGTGTACTTTCACCAATTTGCTGATAATTCATTGAAAGTAGATGATCGGTACAATTGCTGCCAATGCATTTTTTAAAGCTGTATTGTCATGAGTCAAATTTGATCATGTTAGGTTCTTGCATAGGTCCTATAGCATTGATAAGTTTCCACCCTCTTTCCTACATACACACATCTCTCCTGCATACACACAACTCTACTACTATCACACACGCAATTTTCCGAAATACACACACAACTCTCCTCCATACACAAACACAGTTCTAACACATATAGCTTTTCTACAGCTTTGAAGTATGCACTCACACCTCTGTTACATACACGCACTGTTTTGCTACATACTTGTACACAGCTTTCTTACATACACCAACAGCTCTCTTATATACTCATGCAGCTCCACACACACAAACACTTATATATATATATATATATATATATATATATATATGTACACTCATCCATCGTATACATTACCACATCTTGAAATTCCTTCCAGGAATGTGACTGATCACATGACCTGAAAGGTTCAATGGCTAATCAACAACTTTGTTTGATTGGGACCCTATCCATGCCACCTCACATATCAGGAGTGTCGTTCTTCTTTTCATAAAGAGGTCCAAGGGCTAGTCTTGCAGAAGTTTTTTCAGCTACACAGGATGCGCAACATCCCTGCAAGTCCTGGTGACTTTCTCCCCTGCACTGCACCGATCAGATAGATCAGTGTGGGGCAGGAGAAAGGAGAACAGTTCTTTCAGTGATCATGAAGGATGCTGTCAGTGTTTTCCTCCATCAGAATAAGCAGCCTCTAGACTGTAAGAAACACACACATTTTAACATCATTTTGATTGTCTAAAATTTACTGCAGCTAAAAATTACATTTGGTTTACAATGCATTTTGCCAGATATGTTGTCACTTGTCAAAGCTAAGAATTTTACATGCTGGGTTTTTTTATGGCACATTTAGCACTGATAAGTTGTCACACTCTTGCTTAATATGTTAACATTCTGTCTGTAAACTGTATATGCATAGCTACCTTTTTGAAGCAATATTGAGATTTACTTAAGAACGTGGGGCCCAATAAATACCATCAATGGTGCCCAGTCCAAGAGATGGTGGATCCTATAGGTAAACACCACCTCATCATGCACTAAAACTTACTAAAAAAAAAAAAGATGTGAAGTTCACACATATAGAAAATGGACATTTTGTGAATACATATTACACGTATTGTAAAATAGATAGAGCTCATATGTAGAGTTTGTTTGATAAACTTTCCTACTACTTTGTCTAAATTAGAAGCAAATTGGTTGAACATTACTTCTACCTAAAATGGCAGAAAACGCACCTATCTTGGTGATGGACAGGACAGCTAGAGGGGATATGGAGGAGGCTGTTATTTTTTTTTTAATAGGTGTACTTTCACCAATTTGCTGATAATTCATTGAAAGTAGATGATCGGTACAATTGCTGCCAATGCATTTTTTAAAGCTGTATTGTCATGAGTCAAATTTGATCATGTTAGGTTCTTGCATAGGTCCTATAGCATTGATAAGTTTCCACCCTCTTTCCTACATACACACATCTCTCCTGCATACACACAACTCTACTACTATCACACACGCAATTTTCCGAAATACACACACAACTCTCCTCCATACACAAACACAGTTCTAACACATATAGCTTTTCTACAGCTTTGAAGTATGCACTCACACCTCTGTTACATACACGCACTGTTTTGCTACATACTTGTACACAGCTTTCTTACATACACCAACAGCTCTCTTATATACTCATGCAGCTCCACACACACAAACACTTATATATATATATATATATATATATATATATATATATATATGTACACTCATCCATCGTATACATTACCACATCTTGAAATTCCTTCCAGGAATGTGACTGATCACATGACCTGAAAGGTTCAATGGCTAATCAACAACTTTGTTTGATTGGGACCCTATCCATGCCACCTCACATATCAGGAGTGTCGTTCTTCTTTTCATAAAGAGGTCCAAGGGCTAGTCTTGCAGAAGTTTTTTCAGCTACACAGGATGCGCAACATCCCTGCAAGTCCTGGTGACTTTCTCCCCTGCACTGCACCGATCAGATAGATCAGTGTGGGGCAGGAGAAAGGAGAACAGTTCTTTCAGTGATCATGAAGGATGCTGTCAGTGTTTTCCTCCATCAGAATAAGCAGCCTCTAGACTGTAAGAAACACACACATTTTAACATCATTTTGATTGTCTAAAATTTACTGCAGCTAAAAATTACATTTGGTTTACAATGCATTTTGCCAGATATGTTGTCACTTGTCAAAGCTAAGAATTTTACATGCTGGGTTTTTTTATGGCACATTTAGCACTGATAAGTTGTCACACTCTTGCTTAATATGTTAACATTCTGTCTGTAAACTGTATATGCATAGCTACCTTTTTGAAGCAATATTGAGATTTACTTAAGAACGTGGGGCCCAATAAATACCATCAATGGTGCCCAGTCCAAGAGATGGTGGATCCTATAGGTAAACACCACCTCATCATGCACTAAAACTTACTAAAAAAAAAAAAGATGTGAAGTTCACACATATAGAAAATGGACATTTTGTGAATACATATTACACGTATTGTAAAATAGATAGAGCTCATATGTAGAGTTTGTTTGATAAACTTTCCTACTACTTTGTCTAAATTAGAAGCAAATTGGTTGAACATTACTTCTACCTAAAATGGCAGAAAACGCACCTATCTTGGTGATGGACAGGACAGCTAGAGGGGATATGGAGGAGGCTGTTATTTTTTTTTTAATAGGTGTACTTTCACCAATTTGCTGATAAATCATTGAAAGTAGATGATCGGTACAATTGCTGCCAATGCATTTTTTAAAGCTGTATTGTCATGAGTCAAATTTGATCATGTTAGGTTCTTGCATAGGTCCTATAGCATTGATAAGTTTCCACCCTCTTTCCTACATACACACATCTCTCCTGCATACACACAACTCTACTACTATCACACACGCAATTTTCCGAAATACACACACAACTCTCCTCCATACACAAACACAGTTCTAACACATATAGCTTTTCTACAGCTTTGAAGTATGCACTCACACCTCTGTTACATACACGCACTGTTTTGCTACATACTTGTACACAGCTTTCTTACATACACCAACAGCTCTCTTATATACTCATGCAGCTCCACACACACAAACACTTATATATATATATATATATATATATATATGTACACTCATCCATCGTATACATTACCACATCTTGAAATTCCTTCCAGGAATGTGACTGATCACATGACCTGAAAGGTTCAATGGCTAATCAACAACTTTGTTTGATTGGGACCCTATCCATGCCACCTCACATATCAGGAGTGTCGTTCTTCTTTTCATAAAGAGGTCCAAGGGCTAGTCTTGCAGAAGTTTTTTCAGCTACACAGGATGCGCAACATCCGTGCAAGTCCTGGTGACTTTCTCCCCTGCACTGCACCGATCAGATAGATCAGTGTGGGGCAGGAGAAAGGAGAACAGTTCTTTCAGTGATCATGAAGGATGCTGTCAGTGTTTTCCTCCATCAGAATAAGCAGCCTCTAGACTGTAAGAAACACACACATTTTAACATCATTTTGATTGTCTAAAATTTACTGCAGCTAAAAATTACATTTGGTTTACAATGCATTTTGCCAGATATGTTGTCACTTGTCAAAGCTAAGAATTTTACATGCTGGGTTTTTTTATGGCACATTTAGCACTGATAAGTTGTCACACTCTTGCTTAATATGTTAACATTCTGTCTGTAAACTGTATATGCATAGCTACCTTTTTGAAGCAATATTGAGATTTACTTAAGAACGTGGGGCCCAATAAATACCATCAATGGTGCCCAGTCCAAGAGATGGTGGATCCTATAGGTAAACACCACCTCATCATGCACTAAAACTTACTAAAAAAAAAAAAGATGTGAAGTTCACACATATAGAAAATGGACATTTTGTGAATACATATTACACGTATTGTAAAATAGATAGAGCTCATATGTAGAGTTTGTTTGATAAACTTTCCTACTACTTTGTCTAAATTAGAAGCAAATTGGTTGAACATTACTTCTACCTAAAATGGCAGAAAACGCACCTATCTTGGTGATGGACAGGACAGCTAGAGGGGATATGGAGGAGGCTGTTATTTTTTTTTTAATAGGTGTACTTTCACCAATTTGCTGATAATTCATTGAAAGTAGATGATCGGTACAATTGCTGCCAATGCATTTTTTAAAGCTGTATTGTCATGAGTCAAATTTGATCATGTTAGGTTCTTGCATAGGTCCTATAGCATTGATAAGTTTCCACCCTCTTTCCTACATACACACATCTCTCCTGCATACACACAACTCTACTACTATCACACACGCAATTTTCCGAAATACACACACAACTCTCCTCCATACACAAACACAGTTCTAACACATATAGCTTTTCTACAGCTTTGAAGTATGCACTCACACCTCTGTTACATACACGCACTGTTTTGCTACATACTTGTACACAGCTTTCTTACATACACCAACAGCTCTCTTATATACTCATGCAGCTCCACACACACAAACACTTATATATATATATATATATATATATATATATATGTACACTCATCCATCGTATACATTACCACATCTTGAAATTCCTTCCAGGAATGTGACTGATCACATGACCTGAAAGGTTCAATGGCTAATCAACAACTTTGTTTGATTGGGACCCTATCCATGCCACCTCACATATCAGGAGTGTCGTTCTTCTTTTCATAAAGAGGTCCAAGGGCTAGTCTTGCAGAAGTTTTTTCAGCTACACAGGATGCGCAACATCCCTGCAAGTCCTGGTGACTTTCTCCCCTGCACTGCACCGATCAGATAGATCAGTGTGGGGCAGGAGAAAGGAGAACAGTTCTTTCAGTGATCATGAAGGATGCTGTCAGTGTTTTCCTCCATCAGAATAAGCAGCCTCTAGACTGTAAGAAACACACACATTTTAACATCATTTTGATTGTCTAAAATTTACTGCAGCTAAAAATTACATTTGGTTTACAATGCATTTTGCCAGATATGTTGTCACTTGTCAAAGCTAAGAATTTTACATGCTGGGTTTTTTTATGGCACATTTAGCACTGATAAGTTGTCACACTCTTGCTTAATATGTTAACATTCTGTCTGTAAACTGTATATGCATAGCTACCTTTTTGAAGCAATATTGAGATTTACTTAAGAACGTGGGGCCCAATAAATACCATCAATGGTGCCCAGTCCAAGAGATGGTGGATCCTATAGGTAAACACCACCTCATCATGCACTAAAACTTACTAAAAAAAAAAAAGATGTGAAGTTCACACATATAGAAAATGGACATTTTGTGAATACATATTACACGTATTGTAAAATAGATAGAGCTCATATGTAGAGTTTGTTTGATAAACTTTCCTACTACTTTGTCTAAATTAGAAGCAAATTGGTTGAACATTACTTCTACCTAAAATGGCAGAAAACGCACCTATCTTGGTGATGGACAGGACAGCTAGAGGGGATATGGAGGAGGCTGTTATTTTTTTTTTAATAGGTGTACTTTCACCAATTTGCTGATAAATCATTGAAAGTAGATGATCGGTACAATTGCTGCCAATGCATTTTTTAAAGCTGTATTGTCATGAGTCAAATTTGATCATGTTAGGTTCTTGCATAGGTCCTATAGCATTGATAAGTTTCCACCCTCTTTCCTACATACACACATCTCTCCTGCATACACACAACTCTACTACTATCACACACGCAATTTTCCGAAATACACACACAACTCTCCTCCATACACAAACACAGTTCTAACACATATAGCTTTTCTACAGCTTTGAAGTATGCACTCACACCTCTGTTACATACACGCACTGTTTTGCTACATACTTGTACACAGCTTTCTTACATACACCAACAGCTCTCTTATATACTCATGCAGCTCCACACACACAAACACTTATATATATATATATATATATATATATATATATGTACACTCATCCATCGTATACATTACCACATCTTGAAATTCCTTCCAGGAATGTGACTGATCACATGACCTGAAAGGTTCAATGGCTAATCAACAACTTTGTTTGATTGGGACCCTATCCATGCCACCTCACATATCAGGAGTGTCGTTCTTCTTTTCATAAAGAGGTCCAAGGGCTAGTCTTGCAGAAGTTTTTTCAGCTACACAGGATGCGCAACATCCGTGCAAGTCCTGGTGACTTTCTCCCCTGCACTGCACCGATCAGATAGATCAGTGTGGGGCAGGAGAAAGGAGAACAGTTCTTTCAGTGATCATGAAGGATGCTGTCAGTGTTTTCCTCCATCAGAATAAGCAGCCTCTAGACTGTAAGAAACACACACATTTTAACATCATTTTGATTGTCTAAAATTTACTGCAGCTAAAAATTACATTTGGTTTACAATGCATTTTGCCAGATATGTTGTCACTTGTCAAAGCTAAGAATTTTACATGCTGGGTTTTTTTATGGCACATTTAGCACTGATAAGTTGTCACACTCTTGCTTAATATGTTAACATTCTGTCTGTAAACTGTATATGCATAGCTACCTTTTTGAAGCAATATTGAGATTTACTTAAGAACGTGGGGCCCAATAAATACCATCAATGGTGCCCAGTCCAAGAGATGGTGGATCCTATAGGTAAACACCACCTCATCATGCACTAAAACTTACTAAAAAAAAAAAAGATGTGAAGTTCACACATATAGAAAATGGACATTTTGTGAATACATATTACACGTATTGTAAAATAGATAGAGCTCATATGTAGAGTTTGTTTGATAAACTTTCCTACTACTTTGTCTAAATTAGAAGCAAATTGGTTGAACATTACTTCTACCTAAAATGGCAGAAAACGCACCTATCTTGGTGATGGACAGGACAGCTAGAGGGGATATGGAGGAGGCTGTTATTTTTTTTTTAATAGGTGTACTTTCACCAATTTGCTGATAATTCATTGAAAGTAGATGATCGGTACAATTGCTGCCAATGCATTTTTTAAAGCTGTATTGTCATGAGTCAAATTTGATCATGTTAGGTTCTTGCATAGGTCCTATAGCATTGATAAGTTTCCACCCTCTTTCCTACATACACACATCTCTCCTGCATACACACAACTCTACTACTATCACACACTCAATTTTCCGAAATACACACACAACTCTCCTCCATACACAAACACAGTTCTAACACATATAGCTTTTCTACAGCTTTGAAGTATGCACTCACACCTCTGTTACATACACGCACTGTTTTGCTACATACTTGTACACAGCTTTCTTACATACACCAACAGCTCTCTTATATACTCATGCAGCTCCACACACACAAACACTTATATATATATATATATATATATATATATGTACACTCATCCATCGTATACATTACCACATCTTGAAATTCCTTCCAGGAATGTGACTGATCACATGACCTGAAAGGTTCAATGGCTAATCAACAACTTTGTTTGATTGGGACCCTATCCATGCCACCTCACATATCAGGAGTGTCGTTCTTCTTTTCATAAAGAGGTCCAAGGGCTAGTCTTGCAGAAGTTTTTTCAGCTACACAGGATGCGCAACATCCCTGCAAGTCCTGGTGACTTTCTCCCCTGCACTGCACCGATCAGATAGATCAGTGTGGGGCAGGAGAAAGGAGAACAGTTCTTTCAGTGATCATGAAGGATGCTGTCAGTGTTTTCCTCCATCAGAATAAGCAGCCTCTAGACTGTAAGAAACACACACATTTTAACATCATTTTGATTGTCTAAAATTTACTGCAGCTAAAAATTACATTTGGTTTACAATGCATTTTGCCAGATATGTTGTCACTTGTCAAAGCTAAGAATTTTACATGCTGGGTTTTTTTATGGCACATTTAGCACTGATAAGTTGTCACACTCTTGCTTAATATGTTAACATTCTGTCTGTAAACTGTATATGCATAGCTACCTTTTTGAAGCAATATTGAGATTTACTTAAGAACGTGGGGCCCAATAAATACCATCAATGGTGCCCAGTCCAAGAGATGGTGGATCCTATAGGTAAACACCACCTCATCATGCACTAAAACTTACTAAAAAAAAAAAAGATGTGAAGTTCACACATATAGAAAATGGACATTTTGTGAATACATATTACACGTATTGTAAAATAGATAGAGCTCATATGTAGAGTTTGTTTGATAAACTTTCCTACTACTTTGTCTAAATTAGAAGCAAATTGGTTGAACATTACTTCTACCTAAAATGGCAGAAAACGCACCTATCTTGGTGATGGACAGGACAGCTAGAGGGGATATGGAGGAGGCTGTTATTTTTTTTTTAATAGGTGTACTTTCACCAATTTGCTGATAATTCATTGAAAGTAGATGATCGGTACAATTGCTGCCAATGCATTTTTTAAAGCTGTATTGTCATGAGTCAAATTTGATCATGTTAGGTTCTTGCATAGGTCCTATAGCATTGATAAGTTTCCACCCTCTTTCCTACATACACACATCTCTCCTGCATACACAAAACTCTACTACTATCACACACGCAATTTTCCGAAATACACACACAACTCTCCTCCATACACAAACACAGTTCTAACACATATAGCTTTTCTACAGCTTTGAAGTATGCACTCACACCTCTGTTACATACACGCACTGTTTTGCTACATACTTGTACACAGCTTTCTTACATACACCAACAGCTCTCTTATATACTCATGCAGCTCCACACACACAAACACTTATATATATATATATATATATATATGTACACTCATCCATCGTATACATTACCACATCTTGAAATTCCTTCCAGGAATGTGAATGATCACATGACCTGAAAGGTTCAATGGCTAATCAACAACTTTGTTTGATTGGGACCCTATCCATGCCACCTCACATATCAGGAGTGTCGTTCTTCTTTTCATAAAGAGGTCCAAGGGCTAGTCTTGCAGAAGTTTTTTCAGCTACACAGGATGCGCAACATCCGTGCAAGTCCTGGTGACTTTCTCCCCTGCACTGCACCGATCAGATAGATCAGTGTGGGGCAGGAGAAAGGAGAACAGTTCTTTCAGTGATCATGAAGGATGCTGTCAGTGTTTTCCTCCATCAGAATAAGCAGCCTCTAGACTGTAAGAAACACACACATTTTAACATCATTTTGATTGTCTAAAATTTACTGCAGCTAAAAATTACATTTGGTTTACAATGCATTTTGCCAGATATGTTGTCACTTGTCAAAGCTAAGAATTTTACATGCTGGGTTTTTTTATGGCACATTTAGCACTGATAAGTTGTCACACTCTTGCTTAATATGTTAACATTCTGTCTGTAAACTGTATATGCATAGCTACCTTTTTGAAGCAATATTGAGATTTACTTAAGAACGTGGGGCCCAATAAATACCATCAATGGTGCCCAGTCCAAGAGATGGTGGATCCTATAGGTAAACACCACCTCATCATGCACTAAAACTTACTAAAAAAAAAAAAAGATGTGAAGTTCACACATATAGAAAATGGACATTTTGTGAATACATATTACACGTATTGTAAAATAGATAGAGCTCATATGTAGAGTTTGTTTGATAAACTTTCCTACTACTTTGTCTAAATTAGAAGCAAATTGGTTGAACATTACTTCTACCTAAAATGGCAGAAAACGCACCTATCTTGGTGATGGACAGGACAGCTAGAGGGGATATGGAGGAGGCTGTTATTTTTTTTTTAATAGGTGTACTTTCACCAATTTACTGATAATTAATTGAAAGTAGATGATCGGTACAATTGCTGCCAATGCATTTTTTAAAGCTGTATTGTCATGAGTCAAATTTGATCATGTTAGGTTCTTGCATAGGTCCTATAGCATTGATAAGTTTCCACCCTCTTTCCTACATACACACATCTCTCCTGCATACACACAACTCTACTACTATCACACACGCAATTTTCCGAAATACACACACAACTCTCCTCCATACACAAACACAGTTCTAACACATATAGCTTTTCTACAGCTTTGAAGTATGCACTCACACACGCACTGTTTTGCTACATACTTGTACACAGCTTTCTTACATACACCAACAGCTCTCTTATATACTCATGCAGCTCCACACACACAAACACTTATATATATATATATATATATATATATATATGTACACTCATCCATCGTATACATTACCACATCTTGAAATTCCTTCCAGGAATGTGACTGATCACATGACCTGAAAGGTTCAATGGCTAATCAACAACTTTGTTTGATTGGGACCCTATCCATGCCACCTCACATATCAGGAGTGTCGTTCTTCTTTTCATAAAGAGGTCCAAGGGCTAGTCTTGCAGAAGTTTTTTCAGCTACACAGGATGCGCAACATCCGTGCAAGTCCTGGTGACTTTCTCCCCTGCACTGCACCGATCAGATAGATCAGTGTGGGGCAGGAGAAAGGAGAACAGTTCTTTCAGTGATCATGAAGGATGCTGTCAGTGTTTTCCTCCATCAGAATAAGCAGCCTCTAGACTGTAAGAAACACACACATTTTAACATCATTTTGATTGTCTAAAATTTACTGCAGCTAAAAATTACATTTGGTTTACAATGCATTTTGCCAGATATGTTGTCACTTGTCAAAGCTAAGAATTTTACATGCTGGGTTTTTTTATGGCACATTTAGCACTGATAAGTTGTCACACTCTTGCTTAATATGTTAACATTCTGTCTGTAAACTGTATATGCATAGCTACCTTTTTGAAGCAATATTGAGATTTACTTAAGAACGTGGGGCCCAATAAATACCATCAATGGTGCCCAGTCCAAGAGATGGTGGATCCTATAGGTAAACACCACCTCATCATGCACTAAAACTTACTAAAAAAAAAAAAAGATGTGAAGTTCACACATATAGAAAATGGACATTTTGTGAATACATATTACACGTATTGTAAAATAGATAGAGCTCATATGTAGAGTTTGTTTGATAAACTTTCCTACTACTTTGTCTAAATTAGAAGCAAATTGGTTGAACATTACTTCTACCTAAAATGGCAGAAAACGCACCTATCTTGGTGATGGACAGGACAGCTAGAGGGGATATGGAGGAGGCTGTTATTTTTTTTTTAATAGGTGTACTTTCACCAATTTACTGATAATTAATTGAAAGTAGATGATCGGTACAATTGCTGCCAATGCATTTTTTAAAGCTGTATTGTCATGAGTCAAATTTGATCATGTTAGGTTCTTGCATAGGTCCTATAGCATTGATAAGTTTCCACCCTCTTTCCTACATACACACATCTCTCCTGCATACACACAACTCTACTACTATCACACACGCAATTTTCCGAAATACACACACAACTCTCCTCCATACACAAACACAGTTCTAACACATATAGCTTTTCTACAGCTTTGAAGTATGCACTCACACCTCTGTTACATACACGCACTGTTTTGCTACATACTTGTACACAGCTTTCTTACATACACCAACAGCTCTCTTATATACTCATGCAGCTCCACACACACAAACACTTATATATATATATATATATATATATATGTACACTCATCCATCGTATACATTACCACATCTTGAAATTCCTTCCAGGAATGTGACTGATCACATGACCTGAAAGGTTCAATGGCTAATCAACAACTTTGTTTGATTGGGACCCTATCCATGCCACCTCACATATCAGGAGTGTCATTCTTCTTTTCATAAAGAGGTCCAAGGGCTAGTCTTGCAGAAGTTTTTTCAGCTACACAGGATGCGCAACATCCCTGCAAGTCCTGGTGACTTTCTCCCCTGCACTGCACCGATCAGATAGATCAGTGTGGGGCAGGAGAAAGGAGAACAGTTCTTTCAGTGATCATGAAGGATGCTGTCAGTGTTTTCCTCCATCAGAATAAGCAGCCTCTAGACTGTAAGAAACACACACATTTTAACATCATTTTGATTGTTTAAAATTTACTGCAGCTAAAAATTACATTTGGTTTACAATGCATTTTGCCAGATATGTTGTCACTTGTCAAAGCTAAGAATTTTACATGCTGGGTTTTTTTATGGCACATTTAGCACTGATAAGTTGTCACACTCTTGCTTAATATGTTAACATTCTGTCTGTAAACTGTATATGCATAGCTACCTTTTTGAAGCAATATTGAGATTTACTTAAGAACGTGGGGCCCAATAAATACCATCAATGGTGCCCAGTCCAAGAGATGGTGGATCCTATAGGTAAACACCACCTCATCATGCACTAAAACTTACTAAAAAAAAAAAAGATGTGAAGTTCACACATATAGAAAATGGACATTTTGTGAATACATATTACACGTATTGTAAAATAGATAGAGCTCATATGTAGAGTTTGTTTGATAAACTTTCCTACTACTTTGTCTAAATTAGAAGCAAATTGGTTGAACATTACTTCTACCTAAAATGGCAGAAAACGCACCTATCTTGGTGATGGACAGGACAGCTAGAGGGGATATGGAGGAGGCTGTTATTTTTTTTTTAATAGGTGTACTTTCACCAATTTGCTGATAATTCATTGAAAGTAGATGATCGGTACAATTGCTGCCAATGCATTTTTTAAAGCTGTATTGTCATGAGTCAAATTTGATCATGTTAGGTTCTTGCATAGGTCCTATAGCATTGATAAGTTTCCACCCTCTTTCCTACATACACACATCTCTCCTGCATACACACAACTCTACTACTATCACACACGCAATTTTCCGAAATACACACACAACTCTCCTCCATACACAAACACAGTTCTAACACATATAGCTTTTCTACAGCTTTGAAGTATGCACTCACACCTCTGTTACATACACGCACTGTTTTGCTACATACTTGTACACAGCTTTCTTACATACACCAACAGCTCTCTTATATACTCATGCAGCTCCACACACACAAACACTTATATATATATATATTATATATATATATGTACACTCATCCATCGTATACATTACCACATCTTGAAATTCCTTCCAGGAATGTGACTGATCACATGACCTGAAAGGTTCAATGGCTAATCAACAACTTTGTTTGATTGGGACCCTATCCATGCCACCTCACATATCAGGAGTGTCGTTCTTCTTTTCATAAAGAGGTCCAAGGGCTAGTCTTGCAGAAGTTTTTTCAGCTACACAGGATGCGCAACATCCCTGCAAGTCCTGGTGACTTTCTCCCCTGCACTGCACCGATCAGATAGATCAGTGTGGGGCAGGAGAAAGGAGAACAGTTCTTTCAGTGATCATGAAGGATGCTGTCAGTGTTTTCCTCCATCAGAATAAGCAGCCTCTAGACTGTAAGAAACACACACATTTTAACATCATTTTGATTGTCTAAAATTTACTGCAGCTAAAAATTACATTTGGTTTACAATGCATTTTGCCAGATATGTTGTCACTTGTCAAAGCTAAGAATTTTACATGCTGGGTTTTTTTATGGCACATTTAGCACTGATAAGTTGTCACACTCTTGCTTAATATGTTAACATTCTGTCTGTAAACTGTATATGCATAGCTACCTTTTTGAAGCAATATTGAGATTTACTTAAGAACGTGGGGCCCAATAAATACCATCAATGGTGCCCAGTCCAAGAGATGGTGGATCCTATAGGTAAACACCACCTCATCATGCACTAAAACTTACTAAAAAAAAAAAAGATGTGAAGTTCACACATATAGAAAATGGACATTTTGTGAATACATATTACACGTATTGTAAAATAGATAGAGCTCATATGTAGAGTTTGTTTGATAAACTTTCCTACTACTTTGTCTAAATTAGAAGCAAATTGGTTGAACATTACTTCTACCTAAAATGGCAGAAAACGCACCTATCTTGGTGATGGACAGGACAGCTAGAGGGGATATGGAGGAGGCTGTTATTTTTTTTTTAATAGGTGTACTTTCACCAATTTGCTGATAATTCATTGAAAGTAGATGATCGGTACAATTGCTGCCAATGCATTTTTTAAAGCTGTATTGTCATGAGTCAAATTTGATCATGTTAGGTTCTTGCATAGGTCCTATAGCATTGATAAGTTTCCACCCTCTTTCCTACATACACACATCTCTCCTGCATACACACAACTCTACTACTATCACACACGCAATTTTCCGAAATACACACACAACTCTCCTCCATACACAAACACAGTTCTAACACATATAGCTTTTCTACAGCTTTGAAGTATGCACTCACACCTCTGTTACATACACGCACTGTTTTGCTACATACTTGTACACAGCTTTCTTACATACACCAACAGCTCTCTTATATACTCATGCAGCTCCACACACACAAACACTTATATATATATATATATATATATATATATATGTACACTCATCCATCGTATACATTACCACATCTTGAAATTCCTTCCAGGAATGTGACTGATCACATGACCTGAAAGGTTCAATGGCTAATCAACAACTTTGTTTGATTGGGACCCTATCCATGCCACCTCACATATCAGGAGTGTCGTTCTTCTTTTCATAAAGAGGTCCAAGGGCTAGTCTTGCAGAAGTTTTTTCAGCTACACAGGATGCGCAACATCCCTGCAAGTCCTGGTGACTTTCTCCCCTGCACTGCACCGATCAGATAGATCAGTGTGGGGCAGGAGAAAGGAGAACAGTTCTTTCAGTGATCATGAAGGATGCTGTCAGTGTTTTCCTCCATCAGAATAAGCAGCCTCTAGACTGTAAGAAACACACACATTTTAACATCATTTTGATTGTCTAAAATTTACTGCAGCTAAAAATTACATTTGGTTTACAATGCATTTTGCCAGATATGTTGTCACTTGTCAAAGCTAAGAATTTTACATGCTGGGTTTTTTTATGGCACATTTAGCACTGATAAGTTGTCACACTCTTGCTTAATATGTTAACATTCTGTCTGTAAACTGTATATGCATAGCTACCTTTTTGAAGCAATATTGAGATTTACTTAAGAACGTGGGGCCCAATAAATACCATCAATGGTGCCCAGTCCAAGAGATGGTGGATCCTATAGGTAAACACCACCTCATCATGCACTAAAACTTACTAAAAAAAAAAAAGATGTGAAGTTCACACATATAGAAAATGGACATTTTGTGAATACATATTACACGTATTGTAAAATAGATAGAGCTCATATGTAGAGTTTGTTTGATAAACTTTCCTACTACTTTGTCTAAATTAGAAGCAAATTGGTTGAACATTACTTCTACCTAAAATGGCAGAAAACGCACCTATCTTGGTGATGGACAGGACAGCTAGAGGGGATATGGAGGAGGCTGTTATTTTTTTTTTAATAGGTGTACTTTCACCAATTTGCTGATAAATCATTGAAAGTAGATGATCGGTACAATTGCTGCCAATGCATTTTTTAAAGCTGTATTGTCATGAGTCAAATTTGATCATGTTAGGTTCTTGCATAGGTCCTATAGCATTGATAAGTTTCCACCCTCTTTCCTACATACACACATCTCTCCTGCATACACACAACTCTACTACTATCACACACGCAATTTTCCGAAATACACACACAACTCTCCTCCATACACAAACACAGTTCTAACACATATAGCTTTTCTACAGCTTTGAAGTATGCACTCACACCTCTGTTACATACACGCACTGTTTTGCTACATACTTGTACACAGCTTTCTTACATACACCAACAGCTCTCTTATATACTCATGCAGCTCCACACACACAAACACTTATATATATATATATATATATATATATATGTACACTCATCCATCGTATACATTACCACATCTTGAAATTCCTTCCAGGAATGTGACTGATCACATGACCTGAAAGGTTCAATGGCTAATCAACAACTTTGTTTGATTGGGACCCTATCCATGCCACCTCACATATCAGGAGTGTCGTTCTTCTTTTCATAAAGAGGTCCAAGGGCTAGTCTTGCAGAAGTTTTTTCAGCTACACAGGATGCGCAACATCCGTGCAAGTCCTGGTGACTTTCTCCCCTGCACTGCACCGATCAGATAGATCAGTGTGGGGCAGGAGAAAGGAGAACAGTTCTTTCAGTGATCATGAAGGATGCTGTCAGTGTTTTCCTCCATCAGAATAAGCAGCCTCTAGACTGTAAGAAACACACACATTTTAACATCATTTTGATTGTCTAAAATTTACTGCAGCTAAAAATTACATTTGGTTTACAATGCATTTTGCCAGATATGTTGTCACTTGTCAAAGCTAAGAATTTTACATGCTGGGTTTTTTTATGGCACATTTAGCACTGATAAGTTGTCACACTCTTGCTTAATATGTTAACATTCTGTCTGTAAACTGTATATGCATAGCTACCTTTTTGAAGCAATATTGAGATTTACTTAAGAACGTGGGGCCCAATAAATACCATCAATGGTGCCCAGTCCAAGAGATGGTGGATCCTATAGGTAAACACCACCTCATCATGCACTAAAACTTACTAAAAAAAAAAAAGATGTGAAGTTCACACATATAGAAAATGGACATTTTGTGAATACATATTACACGTATTGTAAAATAGATAGAGCTCATATGTAGAGTTTGTTTGATAAACTTTCCTACTACTTTGTCTAAATTAGAAGCAAATTGGTTGAACATTACTTCTACCTAAAATGGCAGAAAACGCACCTATCTTGGTGATGGACAGGACAGCTAGAGGGGATATGGAGGAGGCTGTTATTTTTTTTTTAATAGGTGTACTTTCACCAATTTGCTGATAATTCATTGAAAGTAGATGATCGGTACAATTGCTGCCAATGCATTTTTTAAAGCTGTATTGTCATGAGTCAAATTTGATCATGTTAGGTTCTTGCATAGGTCCTATAGCATTGATAAGTTTCCACCCTCTTTCCTACATACACACATCTCTCCTGCATACACACAACTCTACTACTATCACACACTCAATTTTCCGAAATACACACACAACTCTCCTCCATACACAAACACAGTTCTAACACATATAGCTTTTCTACAGCTTTGAAGTATGCACTCACACCTCTGTTACATACACGCACTGTTTTGCTACATACTTGTACACAGCTTTCTTACATACACCAACAGCTCTCTTATATACTCATGCAGCTCCACACACACAAACACTTATATATATATATATATATATATATGTACACTCATCCATCGTATACATTACCACATCTTGAAATTCCTTCCAGGAATGTGACTGATCACATGACCTGAAAGGTTCAATGGCTAATCAACAACTTTGTTTGATTGGGACCCTATCCATGCCACCTCACATATCAGGAGTGTCGTTCTTCTTTTCATAAAGAGGTCCAAGGGCTAGTCTTGCAGAAGTTTTTTCAGCTACACAGGATGCGCAACATCCCTGCAAGTCCTGGTGACTTTCTCCCCTGCACTGCACCGATCAGATAGATCAGTGTGGGGCAGGAGAAAGGAGAACAGTTCTTTCAGTGATCATGAAGGATGCTGTCAGTGTTTTCCTCCATCAGAATAAGCAGCCTCTAGACTGTAAGAAACACACACATTTTAACATCATTTTGATTGTCTAAAATTTACTGCAGCTAAAAATTACATTTGGTTTACAATGCATTTTGCCAGATATGTTGTCACTTGTCAAAGCTAAGAATTTTACATGCTGGGTTTTTTTATGGCACATTTAGCACTGATAAGTTGTCACACTCTTGCTTAATATGTTAACATTCTGTCTGTAAACTGTATATGCATAGCTACCTTTTTGAAGCAATATTGAGATTTACTTAAGAACGTGGGGCCCAATAAATACCATCAATGGTGCCCAGTCCAAGAGATGGTGGATCCTATAGGTAAACACCACCTCATCATGCACTAAAACTTACTAAAAAAAAAAAAGATGTGAAGTTCACACATATAGAAAATGGACATTTTGTGAATACATATTACACGTATTGTAAAATAGATAGAGCTCATATGTAGAGTTTGTTTGATAAACTTTCCTACTACTTTGTCTAAATTAGAAGCAAATTGGTTGAACATTACTTCTACCTAAAATGGCAGAAAACGCACCTATCTTGGTGATGGACAGGACAGCTAGAGGGGATATGGAGGAGGCTGTTATTTTTTTTTTAATAGGTGTACTTTCACCAATTTGCTGATAATTCATTGAAAGTAGATGATCGGTACAATTGCTGCCAATGCATTTTTTAAAGCTGTATTGTCATGAGTCAAATTTGATCATGTTAGGTTCTTGCATAGGTCCTATAGCATTGATAAGTTTCCACCCTCTTTCCTACATACACACATCTCTCCTGCATACACAAAACTCTACTACTATCACACACGCAATTTTCCGAAATACACACACAACTCTCCTCCATACACAAACACAGTTCTAACACATATAGCTTTTCTACAGCTTTGAAGTATGCACTCACACCTCTGTTACATACACGCACTGTTTTGCTACATACTTGTACACAGCTTTCTTACATACACCAACAGCTCTCTTATATACTCATGCAGCTCCACACACACAAACACTTATATATATATATATATATATGTACACTCATCCATCGTATACATTACCACATCTTGAAATTCCTTCCAGGAATGTGACTGATCACATGACCTGAAAGGTTCAATGGCTAATCAACAACTTTGTTTGATTGGGACCCTATCCATGCCACCTCACATATCAGGAGTGTCGTTCTTCTTTTCATAAAGAGGTCCAAGGGCTAGTCTTGCAGAAGTTTTTTCAGCTACACAGGATGCGCAACATCCCTGCAAGTCCTGGTGACTTTCTCCCCTGCACTGCACCGATCAGATAGATCAGTGTGGGGCAGGAGAAAGGAGAACAGTTCTTTCAGTGATCATGAAGGATGCTGTCAGTGTTTTCCTCCATCAGAATAAGCAGCCTCTAGACTGTAAGAAACACACACATTTTAACATCATTTTGATTGTCTAAAATTTACTGCAGCTAAAAATTACATTTGGTTTACAATGCATTTTGCCAGATATGTTGTCACTTGTCAAAGCTAAGAATTTTACATGCTGGGTTTTTTTATGGCACATTTAGCACTGATAAGTTGTCACACTCTTGCTTAATATGTTAACATTCTGTCTGTAAACTGTATATGCATAGCTACCTTTTTGAAGCAATATTGAGATTTACTTAAGAACGTGGGGCCCAATAAATACCATCAATGGTGCCCAGTCCAAGAGATGGTGGATCCTATAGGTAAACACCACCTCATCATGCACTAAAACTTACTAAAAAAAAAAAAGATGTGAAGTTCACACATATAGAAAATGGACATTTTGTGAATACATATTACACGTATTGTAAAATAGATAGAGCTCATATGTAGAGTTTGTTTGATAAACTTTCCTACTACTTTGTCTAAATTAGAAGCAAATTGGTTGAACATTACTTCTACCTAAAATGGCAGAAAACGCACCTATCTTGGTGATGGACAGGACAGCTAGAGGGGATATGGAGGAGGCTGTTATTTTTTTTTTAATAGGTGTACTTTCACCAATTTGCTGATAATTCATTGAAAGTAGATGATCGGTACAATTGCTGCCAATGCATTTTTTAAAGCTGTATTGTCATGAGTCAAATTTGATCATGTTAGGTTCTTGCATAGGTCCTATAGCATTGATAAGTTTCCACCCTCTTTCCTACATACACACATCTCTCCTGCATACACAAAACTCTACTACTATCACACACGCAATTTTCCGAAATACACACACAACTCTCCTCCATACACAAACACAGTTCTAACACATATAGCTTTTCTACAGCTTTGAAGTATGCACTCACACCTCTGTTACATACACGCACTGTTTTGCTACATACTTGTACACAGCTTTCTTACATACACCAACAGCTCTCTTATATACTCATGCAGCTCCACACACACAAACACTTATATATATATATATATATATGTACACTCATCCATCGTATACATTACCACATCTTGAAATTCCTTCCAGGAATGTGAATGATCACATGACCTGAAAGGTTCAATGGCTAATCAACAACTTTGTTTGATTGGGACCCTATCCATGCCACCTCACATATCAGGAGTGTCGTTCTTCTTTTCATAAAGAGGTCCAAGGGCTAGTCTTGCAGAAGTTTTTTCAGCTACACAGGATGCGCAACATCCCTGCAAGTCCTGGTGACTTTCTCCCCTGCACTGCACCGATCAGATAGATCAGTGTGGGGCAGGAGAAAGGAGAACAGTTCTTTCAGTGATCATGAAGGATGCTGTCAGTGTTTTCCTCCATCAGAATAAGCAGCCTCTAGACTGTAAGAAACACACACATTTTAACATCATTTTGATTGTCTAAAATTTACTGCAGCTAAAAATTACATTTGGTTTACAATGCATTTTGCCAGATATGTTGTCACTTGTCAAAGCTAAGAATTTTACATGCTGGGTTTTTTTATGGCACATTTAGCACTGATAAGTTGTCACACTCTTGCTTAATATGTTAACATTCTGTCTGTAAACTGTATATGCATAGCTACCTTTTTGAAGCAATATTGAGATTTACTTAAGAACGTGGGGCCCAATAAATACCATCAATGGTGCCCAGTCCAAGAGATGGTGGATCCTATAGGTAAACACCACCTCATCATGCACTAAAACTTACTAAAAAAAAAAAAAGATGTGAAGTTCACACATATAGAAAATGGACATTTTGTGAATACATATTACACGTATTGTAAAATAGATAGAGCTCATATGTAGAGTTTGTTTGATAAACTTTCCTACTACTTTGTCTAAATTAGAAGCAAATTGGTTGAACATTACTTCTACCTAAAATGGCAGAAAACGCACCTATCTTGGTGATGGACAGGACAGCTAGAGGGGATATGGAGGAGGCTGTTATTTTTTTTTTAATAGGTGTACTTTCACCAATTTACTGATAATTAATTGAAAGTAGATGATCGGTACAATTGCTGCCAATGCATTTTTTAAAGCTGTATTGTCATGAGTCAAATTTGATCATGTTAGGTTCTTGCATAGGTCCTATAGCATTGATAAGTTTCCACCCTCTTTCCTACATACACACATCTCTCCTGCATACACACAACTCTACTACTATCACACACGCAATTTTCCGAAATACACACACAACTCTCCTCCATACACAAACACAGTTCTAACACATATAGCTTTTCTACAGCTTTGAAGTATGCACTCACACCTCTGTTACATACACGCACTGTTTTGCTACATACTTGTACACAGCTTTCTTACATACACCAACAGCTCTCTTATATACTCATGCAGCTCCACACACACAAACACTTATATATATATATATATATATATATATATATATGTACACTCATCCATCGTATACATTACCACATCTTGAAATTCCTTCCAGGAATGTGACTGATCACATGACCTGAAAGGTTCAATGGCTAATCAACAACTTTGTTTGATTGGGACCCTATCCATGCCACCTCACATATCAGGAGTGTCGTTCTTCTTTTCATAAAGAGGTCCAAGGGCTAGTCTTGCAGAAGTTTTTTCAGCTACACAGGATGCGCAACATCCGTGCAAGTCCTGGTGACTTTCTCCCCTGCACTGCACCGATCAGATAGATCAGTGTGGGGCAGGAGAAAGGAGAACAGTTCTTTCAGTGATCATGAAGGATGCTGTCAGTGTTTTCCTCCATCAGAATAAGCAGCCTCTAGACTGTAAGAAACACACACATTTTAACATCATTTTGATTGTCTAAAATTTACTGCAGCTAAAAATTACATTTGGTTTACAATGCATTTTGCCAGATATGTTGTCACTTGTCAAAGCTAAGAATTTTACATGCTGGGTTTTTTTATGGCACATTTAGCACTGATAAGTTGTCACACTCTTGCTTAATATGTTAACATTCTGTCTGTAAACTGTATATGCATAGCTACCTTTTTGAAGCAATATTGAGATTTACTTAAGAACGTGGGGCCCAATAAATACCATCAATGGTGCCCAGTCCAAGAGATGGTGGATCCTATAGGTAAACACCACCTCATCATGCACTAAAACTTACTAAAAAAAAAAAAAGATGTGAAGTTCACACATATAGAAAATGGACATTTTGTGAATACATATTACACGTATTGTAAAATAGATAGAGCTCATATGTAGAGTTTGTTTGATAAACTTTCCTACTACTTTGTCTAAATTAGAAGCAAATTGGTTGAACATTACTTCTACCTAAAATGGCAGAAAACGCACCTATCTTGGTGATGGACAGGACAGCTAGAGGGGATATGGAGGAGGCTGTTATTTTTTTTTTAATAGGTGTACTTTCACCAATTTACTGATAATTAATTGAAAGTAGATGATCGGTACAATTGCTGCCAATGCATTTTTTAAAGCTGTATTGTCATGAGTCAAATTTGATCATGTTAGGTTCTTGCATAGGTCCTATAGCATTGATAAGTTTCCACCCTCTTTCCTACATACACACATCTCTCCTGCATACACACAACTCTACTACTATCACACACGCAATTTTCCGAAATACACACACAACTCTCCTCCATACACAAACACAGTTCTAACACATATAGCTTTTCTACAGCTTTGAAGTATGCACTCACACCTCTGTTACATACACGCACTGTTTTGCTACATACTTGTACACAGCTTTCTTACATACACCAACAGCTCTCTTATATACTCATGCAGCTCCACACACACAAACACTTATATATATATATATATATATATATATATATATATGTACACTCATCCATCGTATACATTACCACATCTTGAAATTCCTTCCAGGAATGTGACTGATCACATGACCTGAAAGGTTCAATGGCTAATCAACAACTTTGTTTGATTGGGACCCTATCCATGCCACCTCACATATCAGGAGTGTCGTTCTTCTTTTCATAAAGAGGTCCAAGGGCTAGTCTTGCAGAAGTTTTTTCAGCTACACAGGATGCGCAACATCCGTGCAAGTCCTGGTGACTTTCTCCCCTGCACTGCACCGATCAGATAGATCAGTGTGGGGCAGGAGAAAGGAGAACAGTTCTTTCAGTGATCATGAAGGATGCTGTCAGTGTTTTCCTCCATCAGAATAAGCAGCCTCTAGACTGTAAGAAACACACACATTTTAACATCATTTTGATTGTCTAAAATTTACTGCAGCTAAAAATTACATTTGGTTTACAATGCATTTTGCCAGATATGTTGTCACTTGTCAAAGCTAAGAATTTTACATGCTGGGTTTTTTTATGGCACATTTAGCACTGATAAGTTGTCACACTCTTGCTTAATATGTTAACATTCTGTCTGTAAACTGTATATGCATAGCTACCTTTTTGAAGCAATATTGAGATTTACTTAAGAACGTGGGGCCCAATAAATACCATCAATGGTGCCCAGTCCAAGAGATGGTGGATCCTATAGGTAAACACCACCTCATCATGCACTAAAACTTACTAAAAAAAAAAAAAGATGTGAAGTTCACACATATAGAAAATGGACATTTTGTGAATACATATTACACGTATTGTAAAATAGATAGAGCTCATATGTAGAGTTTGTTTGATAAACTTTCCTACTACTTTGTCTAAATTAGAAGCAAATTGGTTGAACATTACTTCTACCTAAAATGGCAGAAAACGCACCTATCTTGGTGATGGACAGGACAGCTAGAGGGGATATGGAGGAGGCTGTTATTTTTTTTTTAATAGGTGTACTTTCACCAATTTACTGATAATTAATTGAAAGTAGATGATCGGTACAATTGCTGCCAATGCATTTTTTAAAGCTGTATTGTCATGAGTCAAATTTGATCATGTTAGGTTCTTGCATAGGTCCTATAGCATTGATAAGTTTCCACCCTCTTTCCTACATACACACATCTCTCCTGCATACACACAACTCTACTACTATCACACACGCAATTTTCCGAAATACACACACAACTCTCCTCCATACACAAACACAGTTCTAACACATATAGCTTTTCTACAGCTTTGAAGTATGCACTCACACCTCTGTTACATACATGCACTGTTTTGCTACATACTTGTACACAGCTTTCTTACATACACCAACAGCTCTCTTATATACTCATGCAGCTCCACACACACAAACACTTATATATATATATATATGTACACTCATCCATCGTATACATTACCACATCTTGAAATTCCTTCCAGGAATGTGAATGATCACATGACCTGAAAGGTTCAATGGCTAATCAACAACTTTGTTTGATTGGGACCCTATCCATGCCACCTCACATATCAGGAGTGTCGTTCTTCTTTTCATAAAGAGGTCCAAGGGCTAGTCTTGCAGAAGTTTTTTCAGCTACACAGGATGCGCAACATCCGTGCAAGTCCTGGTGACTTTCTCCCCTGCACTGCACCGATCAGATAGATCAGTGTGGGGCAGGAGAAAGGAGAACAGTTCTTTCAGTGATCATGAAGGATGCTGTCAGTGTTTTCCTCCATCAGAATAAGCAGCCTCTAGACTGTAAGAAACACACACATTTTAACATCATTTTGATTGTCTAAAATTTACTGCAGCTAAAAATTACATTTGGTTTACAATGCATTTTGCCAGATATGTTGTCACTTGTCAAAGCTAAGAATTTTACATGCTGGGTTTTTTTATGGCACATTTAGCACTGATAAGTTGTCACACTCTTGCTTAATATGTTAACATTCTGTCTGTAAACTGTATATGCATAGCTACCTTTTTGAAGCAATATTGAGATTTACTTAAGAACGTGGGGCCCAATAAATACCATCAATGGTGCCCAGTCCAAGAGATGGTGGATCCTATAGGTAAACACCACCTCATCATGCACTAAAACTTACTAAAAAAAAAAAAAGATGTGAAGTTCACACATATAGAAAATGGACATTTTGTGAATACATATTACACGTATTGTAAAATAGATAGAGCTCATATGTAGAGTTTGTTTGATAAACTTTCCTACTACTTTGTCTAAATTAGAAGCAAATTGGTTGAACATTACTTCTACCTAAAATGGCAGAAAACGCACCTATCTTGGTGATGGACAGGACAGCTAGAGGGGATATGGAGGAGGCTGTTATTTTTTTTTTAATAGGTGTACTTTCACCAATTTACTGATAATTAATTGAAAGTAGATGATCGGTACAATTGCTGCCAATGCATTTTTTAAAGCTGTATTGTCATGAGTCAAATTTGATCATGTTAGGTTCTTGCATAGGTCCTATAGCATTGATAAGTTTCCACCCTCTTTCCTACATACACACATCTCTCCTGCATACACACAACTCTACTACTATCACACACGCAATTTTCCGAAATACACACACAACTCTCCTCCATACACAAACACAGTTCTAACACATATAGCTTTTCTACAGCTTTGAAGTATGCACTCACACCTCTGTTACATACATGCACTGTTTTGCTACATACTTGTACACAGCTTTCTTACATACACCAACAGCTCTCTTATATACTCATGCAGCTCCACACACACAAACACTTATATATATATATATATGTACACTCATCCATCGTATACATTACCACATCTTGAAATTCCTTCCAGGAATGTGAATGATCACATGACCTGAAAGGTTCAATGGCTAATCAACAACTTTGTTTGATTGGGACCCTATCCATGCCACCTCACATATCAGGAGTGTCGTTCTTCTTTTCATAAAGAGGTCCAAGGGCTAGTCTTGCAGAAGTTTTTTCAGCTACACAGGATGCGCAACATCCGTGCAAGTCCTGGTGACTTTCTCCCCTGCACTGCACCGATCAGATAGATCAGTGTGGGGCAGGAGAAAGGAGAACAGTTCTTTCAGTGATCATGAAGGATGCTGTCAGTGTTTTCCTCCATCAGAATAAGCAGCCTCTAGACTGTAAGAAACACACACATTTTAACATCATTTTGATTGTCTAAAATTTACTGCAGCTAAAAATTACATTTGGTTTACAATGCATTTTGCCAGATATGTTGTCACTTGTCAAAGCTAAGAATTTTACATGCTGGGTTTTTTTATGGCACATTTAGCACTGATAAGTTGTCACACTCTTGCTTAATATGTTAACATTCTGTCTGTAAACTGTATATGCATAGCTACCTTTTTGAAGCAATATTGAGATTTACTTAAGAACGTGGGGCCCAATAAATACCATCAATGGTGCCCAGTCCAAGAGATGGTGGATCCTATAGGTAAACACCACCTCATCATGCACTAAAACTTACTAAAAAAAAAAAAGATGTGAAGTTCACACATATAGAAAATGGACATTTTGTGAATACATATTACACGTATTGTAAAATAGATAGAGCTCATATGTAGAGTTTGTTTGATAAACTTTCCTACTACTTTGTCTAAATTAGAAGCAAATTGGTTGAACATTACTTCTACCTAAAATGGCAGAAAACGCACCTATCTTGGTGATGGACAGGACAGCTAGAGGGGATATGGAGGAGGCTGTTATTTTTTTTTTAATAGGTGTACTTTCACCAATTTGCTGATAATTCATTGAAAGTAGATGATCGGTACAATTGCTGCCAATGCATTTTTTAAAGCTGTATTGTCATGAGTCAAATTTGATCATGTTAGGTTCTTGCATAGGTCCTATAGCATTGATAAGTTTCCACCCTCTTTCCTACATACACACATCTCTCCTGCATACACACAACTCTACTACTATCACACACGCAATTTTCCGAAATACACACACAACTCTCCTCCATACACAAACACAGTTCTAACACATATAGCTTTTCTACAGCTTTGAAGTATGCACTCACACCTCTGTTACATACACGCACTGTTTTGCTACATACTTGTACACAGCTTTCTTACATACACCAACAGCTCTCTTATATACTCATGCAGCTCCACACACACAAACACTTATATATATATATATATATATATATGTACACTCATCCATCGTATACATTACCACATCTTGAAATTCCTTCCAGGAATGTGACTGATCACATGACCTGAAAGGTTCAATGGCTAATCAACAACTTTGTTTGATTGGGACCCTATCCATGCCACCTCACATATCAGGAGTGTCGTTCTTCTTTTCATAAAGAGGTCCAAGGGCTAGTCTTGCAGAAGTTTTTTCAGCTACACAGGATGCGCAACATCCGTGCAAGTCCTGGTGACTTTCTCCCCTGCACTGCACCGATCAGATAGATCAGTGTGGGGCAGGAGAAAGGAGAACAGTTCTTTCAGTGATCATGAAGGATGCTGTCAGTGTTTTCCTCCATCAGAATAAGCAGCCTCTAGACTGTAAGAAACACACACATTTTAACATCATTTTGATTGTCTAAAATTTACTGCAGCTAAAAATTACATTTGGTTTACAATGCATTTTGCCAGATATGTTGTCACTTGTCAAAGCTAAGAATTTTACATGCTGGGTTTTTTTATGGCACATTTAGCACTGATAAGTTGTCACACTCTTGCTTAATATGTTAACATTCTGTCTGTAAACTGTATATGCATAGCTACCTTTTTGAAGCAATATTGAGATTTACTTAAGAACGTGGGGCCCAATAAATACCATCAATGGTGCCCAGTCCAAGAGATGGTGGATCCTATAGGTAAACACCACCTCATCATGCACTAAAACTTACTAAAAAAAAAAAAGATGTGAAGTTCACACATATAGAAAATGGACATTTTGTGAATACATATTACACGTATTGTAAAATAGATAGAGCTCATATGTAGAGTTTGTTTGATAAACTTTCCTACTACTTTGTCTAAATTAGAAGCAAATTGGTTGAACATTACTTCTACCTAAAATGGCAGAAAACGCACCTATCTTGGTGATGGACAGGACAGCTAGAGGGGATATGGAGGAGGCTGTTATTTTTTTTTTAATAGGTGTACTTTCACCAATTTGCTGATAATTCATTGAAAGCAGATGATTGGTACAATTGCTGCCAATGCATTTTTTAAAGCTGTATTGTCATGAGTCAAATTTGATCATGTTAGGTTCTTGCATAGGTCCTATAGCATTGATAAGTTTCCACCCTCTTTCCTACATACACACATCTCTCCTGCATACACACAACTCTACTACTATCACACACGCAATTTTCCGAAATACACACACAACTCTCCTCCATACACAAACACAGTTCTAACACATATAGCTTTTCTACAGCTTTGAAGTATGCACTCACACCTCTGTTACATACACGCACTGTTTTGCTACATACTTGTACACAGCTTTCTTACATACACCAACAGCTCTCTTATATACTCATGCAGCTCCACACACACAAACACTTATATATATATATATATATATGTACACTCATCCATCGTATACATTACCACATCTTGAAATTCCTTCCAGGAATGTGACTGATCACATGACCTGAAAGGTTCAATGGCTAATCAACAACTTTGTTTGATTGGGACCCTATCCATGCCACCTCACATATCAGGAGTGTCGTTCTTCTTTTCATAAAGAGATCCAAGGGCTAGTCTTGCAGAAGTTTTTTCAGCTACACAGGATGCGCAACATCCGTGCAAGTCCTGGTGACTTTCTCCCCTGCACTGCACCGATCAGATAGATCAGTGTGGGGCAGGAGAAAGGAGAACAGTTCTTTCAGTGATCATGAAGGATGCTGTCAGTGTTTTCCTCCATCAGAATAAGCAGCCTCTAGACTGTAAGAAACACACACATTTTAACATCATTTTGATTGTCTAAAATTTACTGCAGCTAAAAATTACATTTGGTTTACAATGCATTTTGCCAGATATGTTGTCACTTGTCAAAGCTAAGAATTTTACATGCTGGGTTTTTTTATGGCACATTTAGCACTGATAAGTTGTCACACTCTTGCTTAATATGTTAACATTCTGTCTGTAAACTGTATATGCATAGCTACCTTTTTGAAGCAATATTGAGATTTACTTAAGAACGTGGGGCCCAATAAATACCATCAATGGTGCCCAGTCCAAGAGATGGTGGATCCTATAGGTAAACACCACCTCATCATGCACTAAAACTTACTAAAAAAAAAAAAGATGTGAAGTTCACACATATAGAAAATGGACATTTTGTGAATACATATTACACGTATTGTAAAATAGATAGAGCTCATATGTAGAGTTTGTTTGATAAACTTTCCTACTACTTTGTCTAAATTAGAAGCAAATTGGTTGAACATTACTTCTACCTAAAATGGCAGAAAACGCACCTATCTTGGTGATGGACAGGACAGCTAGAGGGGATATGGAGGAGGCTGTTATTTTTTTTTTAATAGGTGTACTTTCACCAATTTGCTGATAATTCATTGAAAGTAGATGATCGGTACAATTGCTGCCAATGCATTTTTTAAAGCTGTATTGTCATGAGTCAAATTTGATCATGTTAGGTTCTTGCATAGGTCCTATAGCATTGATAAGTTTCCACCCTCTTTCCTACATACACACATCTCTCCTGCATACACACAACTCTACTACTATCACACACGCAATTTTCCGAAATACACACACAACTCTCCTCCATACACAAACACAGTTCTAACACATATAGCTTTTCTACAGCTTTGAAGTATGCACTCACACCTCTGTTACATACACGCACTGTTTTGCTACATACTTGTACACAGCTTTCTTACATACCATACACCAACAGCTCTCTTATATACTCATGCAGCTCCACACACACAAACACTTATATATATATATATATATATATGTACACTCATCCATCGTATACATTACCACATCTTGAAATTCCTTCCAGGAATGTGACTGATCACATGACCTGAAAGGTTCAATGGCTAATCAACAACTTTGTTTGATTGGGACCCTATCCATGCCACCTCACATATCAGGAGTGTCGTTCTTCTTTTCATAAAGAGGTCCAAGGGCTAGTCTTGCAGAAGTTTTTTCAGCTACACAGGATGCGCAACATCCGTGCAAGTCCTGGTGACTTTCTCCCCTGCACTGCACCGATCAGATAGATCAGTGTGGGGCAGGAGAAAGGAGAACAGTTCTTTCAGTGATCATGAAGGATGCTGTCAGTGTTTTCCTCCATCAGAATAAGCAGCCTCTAGACTGTAAGAAACACACACATTTTAACATCATTTTGATTGTCTAAAATTTACTGCAGCTAAAAATTACATTTGGTTTACAATGCATTTTGCCAGATATGTTGTCACTTGTCAAAGCTAAGAATTTTACATGCTGGGTTTTTTTATGGCACATTTAGCACTGATAAGTTGTCACACTCTTGCTTAATATGTTAACATTCTGTCTGTAAACTGTATATGCATAGCTACCTTTTTGAAGCAATATTGAGATTTACTTAAGAACGTGGGGCCCAATAAATACCATCAATGGTGCCCAGTCCAAGAGATGGTGGATCCTATAGGTAAACACCACCTCATCATGCACTAAAACTTACAAAAAAAAAAAAAGATGTGAAGTTCACACATATAGAAAATGGACATTTTGTGAATACATATTACACGTATTGTAAAATAGATAGAGCTCATATGTAGAGTTTGTTTGATAAACTTTCCTACTACTTTGTCTAAATTAGAAGCAAATTGGTTGAACATTACTTCTACCTAAAATGGCAGAAAACGCACCTATCTTGGTGATGGACAGGACAGCTAGAGGGGATATGGAGGAGGCTGTTATTTTTTTTTTAATAGGTGTACTTTCACCAATTTGCTGATAATTCATTGAAAGTAGATGATCGGTACAATTGCTGCCAATGCATTTTTTAAAGCTGTATTGTCATGAGTCAAATTTGATCATGTTAGGTTCTTGCATAGGTCCTATAGCATTGATAAGTTTCCACCCTCTTTCCTACATACACACATCTCTCCTGCATACACACAACTCTACTACTATCACACACGCAATTTTCCGAAATACACACACAACTCTCCTCCATACACAAACACAGTTCTAACACATATAGCTTTTCTACAGCTTTGAAGTATGCACTCACACCTCTGTTACATACACGCACTGTTTTGCTACATACTTGTACACAGCTTTCTTACATACACCAACAGCTCTCTTATATACTCATGCAGCTCCACACACACAAACACTTATATATATATATATATATATATATATGTACACTCATCCATCGTATACATTACCACATCTTGAAATTCCTTCCAGGAATGTGAATGATCACATGACCTGAAAGGTTCAATGGCTAATCAACAACTTTGTTTGATTGGGACCCTATCCATGCCACCTCACATATCAGGAGTGTCGTTCTTCTTTTCATAAAGAGGTCCAAGGGCTAGTCTTGCAGAAGTTTTTTCAGCTACACAGGATGCGCAACATCCCTGCAAGTCCTGGTGACTTTCTCCCCTGCACTGCACCGATCAGATAGATCAGTGTGGGGCAGGAGAAAGGAGAACAGTTCTTTCAGTGATCATGAAGGATGCTGTCAGTGTTTTCCTCCATCAGAATAAGCAGCCTCTAGACTGTAAGAAACACACACATTTTAACATCATTTTGATTGTCTAAAATTTACTGCAGCTAAAAATTACATTTGGTTTACAATGCATTTTGCCAGATATGTTGTCACTTGTCAAAGCTAAGAATTTTACATGCTGGGTTTTTTTATGGCACATTTAGCACTGATAAGTTGTCACACTCTTGCTTAATATGTTAACATTCTGTCTGTAAACTGTATATGCATAGCTACCTTTTTGAAGCAATATTGAGATTTACTTAAGAACGTGGGGCCCAATAAATACCATCAATGGTGCCCAGTCCAAGAGATGGTGGATCCTATAGGTAAACACCACCTCATCATGCACTAAAACTTACTAAAAAAAAAAAAGATGTGAAGTTCACACATATAGAAAATGGACATTTTGTGAATACATATTACACGTATTGTAAAATAGATAGAGCTCATATGTAGAGTTTGTTTGATAAACTTTCCTACTACTTTGTCTAAATTAGAAGCAAATTGGTTGAACATTACTTCTACCTAAAATGGCAGAAAACGCACCTATCTTGGTGATGGACAGGACAGCTAGAGGGGATATGGAGGAGGCTGTTATTTTTTTTTTAATAGGTGTACTTTCACCAATTTGCTGATAATTCATTGAAAGTAGATGATCGGTACAATTGCTGCCAATGCATTTTTTAAAGCTGTATTGTCATGAGTCAAATTTGATCATGTTAGGTTCTTGCATAGGTCCTATAGCATTGATAAGTTTCCACCCTCTTTCCTACATACACACATCTCTCCTGCATACACACAACTCTACTACTATCACACACGCAATTTTCCGAAATACACACACAACTCTCCTCCATACACAAACACAGTTCTAACACATATAGCTTTTCTACAGCTTTGAAGTATGCACTCACACCTCTGTTACATACACGCACTGTTTTGCTACATACTTGTACACAGCTTTCTTACATACACCAACAGCTCTCTTATATACTCATGCAGCTCCACACACACAAACACTTATATATATATATATATATATATGTACACTCATCCATCGTATACATTACCACATCTTGAAATTCCTTCCAGGAATGTGACTGATCACATGACCTGAAAGGTTCAATGGCTAATCAACAACTTTGTTTGATTGGGACCCTATCCATGCCACCTCACATATCAGGAGTGTCGTTCTTCTTTTCATAAAGAGATCCAAGGGCTAGTCTTGCAGAAGTTTTTTCAGCTACACAGGATGCGCAACATCCGTGCAAGTCCTGGTGACTTTCTCCCCTGCACTGCACCGATCAGATAGATCAGTGTGGGGCAGGAGAAAGGAGAACAGTTCTTTCAGTGATCATGAAGGATGCTGTCAGTGTTTTCCTCCATCAGAATAAGCAGCCTCTAGACTGTAAGAAACACACACATTTTAACATCATTTTGATTGTCTAAAATTTACTGCAGCTAAAAATTACATTTGGTTTACAATGCATTTTGCCAGATATGTTGTCACTTGTCAAAGCTAAGAATTTTACATGCTGGGTTTTTTTATGGCACATTTAGCACTGATAAGTTGTCACACTCTTGCTTAATATGTTAACATTCTGTCTGTAAACTGTATATGCATAGCTACCTTTTTGAAGCAATATTGAGATTTACTTAAGAACGTGGGGCCCAATAAATACCATCAATGGTGCCCAGTCCAAGAGATGGTGGATCCTATAGGTAAACACCACCTCATCATGCACTAAAACTTACTAAAAAAAAAAAAGATGTGAAGTTCACACATATAGAAAATGGACATTTTGTGAATACATATTACACGTATTGTAAAATAGATAGAGCTCATATGTAGAGTTTGTTTGATAAACTTTCCTACTACTTTGTCTAAATTAGAAGCAAATTGGTTGAACATTACTTCTACCTAAAATGGCAGAAAACGCACCTATCTTGGTGATGGACAGGACAGCTAGAGGGGATATGGAGGAGGCTGTTATTTTTTTTTTAATAGGTGTACTTTCACCAATTTGCTGATAATTCATTGAAAGTAGATGATCGGTACAATTGCTGCCAATGCATTTTTTAAAGCTGTATTGTCATGAGTCAAATTTGATCATGTTAGGTTCTTGCATAGGTCCTATAGCATTGATAAGTTTCCACCCTCTTTCCTACATACACACATCTCTCCTGCATACACACAACTCTACTACTATCACACACGCAATTTTCCGAAATACACACACAACTCTCCTCCATACACAAACACAGTTCTAACACATATAGCTTTTCTACAGCTTTGAAGTATGCACTCACACCTCTGTTACATACATGCACTGTTTTGCTACATACTTGTACACAGCTTTCTTACATACACCAACAGCTCTCTTATATACTCATGCAGCTCCACACACACAAACACTTATATATATATATATATATATATATATATATGTACACTCATCCATCGTATACATTACCACATCTTGAAATTCCTTCCAGGAATGTGACTGATCACATGACCTGAAAGGTTCAATGGCTAATCAACAACTTTGTTTGATTGGGACCCTATCCATGCCACCTCACATATCAGGAGTGTCGTTCTTCTTTTCATAAAGAGGTCCAAGGGCTAGTCTTGCAGAAGTTTTTTCAGCTACACAGGATGCGCAACATCCGTGCAAGTCCTGGTGACTTTCTCCCCTGCACTGCACCGATCAGATAGATCAGTGTGGGGCAGGAGAAAGGAGAACAGTTCTTTCAGTGATCATGAAGGATGCTGTCAGTGTTTTCCTCCATCAGAATAAGCAGCCTCTAGACTGTAAGAAACACACACATTTTAACATCATTTTGATTGTCTAAAATTTACTGCAGCTAAAAATTACATTTGGTTTACAATGCATTTTGCCAGATATGTTGTCACTTGTCAAAGCTAAGAATTTTACATGCTGGGTTTTTTTATGGCACATTTAGCACTGATAAGTTGTCACACTCTTGCTTAATATGTTAACATTCTGTCTGTAAACTGTATATGCATAGCTACCTTTTTGAAGCAATATTGAGATTTACTTAAGAACGTGGGGCCCAATAAATACCATCAATGGTGCCCAGTCCAAGAGATGGTGGATCCTATAGGTAAACACCACCTCATCATGCACTAAAACTTACTAAAAAAAAAAAAGATGTGAAGTTCACACATATAGAATATGGACATTTTGTGAATACATATTACACGTATTGTAAAATAGATAGAGCTCATATGTAGAGTTTGTTTGATAAACTTTCCTACTACTTTGTCTAAATTAGAAGCAAATTGGTTGAACATTACTTCTACCTAAAATGGCAGAAAACGCACCTATCTTGGTGATGGACAGGACAGCTAGAGGGGATATGGAGGAGGCTGTTATTTTTTTTTTAATAGGTGTACTTTCACCAATTTGCTGATAATTCATTGAAAGTAGATGATCGGTACAATTGCTGCCAATGCATTTTTTAAAGCTGTATTGTCATGAGTCAAATTTGATCATGTTAGGTTCTTGCATAGGTCCTATAGCATTGATAAGTTTCCACCCTCTTTCCTACATACACACATCTCTCCTGCATACACACAACTCTACTACTATCACACACGCAATTTTCCGAAATACACACACAACTCTCCTCCATACACAAACACAGTTCTAACACATATAGCTTTTCTACAGCTTTGAAGTATGCACTCACACCTCTGTTACATACACGCACTGTTTTGCTACATACTTGTACACAGCTTTCTTACATACACCAACAGCTCTCTTATATACTCATGCAGCTCCACACACACAAACACTTATATATATATATATATATATATATATATGTACACTCATCCATCGTATACATTACCACATCTTGAAATTCCTTCCAGGAATGTGACTGATCACATGACCTGAAAGGTTCAATGGCTAATCAACAACTTTGTTTGATTGGGACCCTATCCATGCCACCTCACATATCAGGAGTGTCGTTCTTCTTTTCATAAAGAGGTCCAAGGGCTAGTCTTGCAGAAGTTTTTTCAGCTACACAGGATGCGCAACATCCCTGCAAGTCCTGGTGACTTTCTCCCCTGCACTGCACCGATCAGATAGATCAGTGTGGGGCAGGAGAAAGGAGAACAGTTCTTTCAGTGATCATGAAGGATGCTGTCAGTGTTTTCCTCCATCAGAATAAGCAGCCTCTAGACTGTAAGAAACACACACATTTTAACATCATTTTGATTGTCTAAAATTTACTGCAGCTAAAAATTACATTTGGTTTACAATGCATTTTGCCAGATATGTTGTCACTTGTCAAAGCTAAGAATTTTACATGCTGGGTTTTTTTATGGCACATTTAGCACTGATAAGTTGTCACACTCTTGCTTAATATGTTAACATTCTGTCTGTAAACTGTATATGCATAGCTACCTTTTTGAAGCAATATTGAGATTTACTTAAGAACGTGGGGCCCAATAAATACCATCAATGGTGCCCAGTCCAAGAGATGGTGGATCCTATAGGTAAACACCACCTCATCATGCACTAAAACTTACTAAAAAAAAAAAAGATGTGAAGTTCACACATATAGAAAATGGACATTTTGTGAATACATATTACACGTATTGTAAAATAGATAGAGCTCATATGTAGAGTTTGTTTGATAAACTTTCCTACTACTTTGTCTAAATTAGAAGCAAATTGGTTGAACATTACTTCTACCTAAAATGGCAGAAAACGCACCTATCTTGGTGATGGACAGGACAGCTAGAGGGGATATGGAGGAGGCTGTTATTTTTTTTTTAATAGGTGTACTTTCACCAATTTGCTGATAATTCATTGAAAGTAGATGATCGGTACAATTGCTGCCAATGCATTTTTTAAAGCTGTATTGTCATGAGTCAAATTTGATCATGTTAGGTTCTTGCATAGGTCCTATAGCATTGATAAGTTTCCACCCTCTTTCCTACATACACACATCTCTCCTGCATACACACAACTCTACTACTATCACACACGCAATTTTCCGAAATACACACACAACTCTCCTCCATACACAAACACAGTTCTAACACATATAGCTTTTCTACAGCTTTGAAGTATGCACTCACACCTCTGTTACATACACGCACTGTTTTGCTACATACTTGTACACAGCTTTCTTACATACACCAACAGCTCTCTTATATACTCATGCAGCTCCACACACACAAACACTTATATATATATATATATATATATATATATATATGTACACTCATCCATCGTATACATTACCACATCTTGAAATTCCTTCCAGGAATGTGACTGATCACATGACCTGAAAGGTTCAATGGCTAATCAACAACTTTGTTTGATTGGGACCCTATCCATGCCACCTCACATATCAGGAGTGTCGTTCTTCTTTTCATAAAGAGGTCCAAGGGCTAGTCTTGCAGAAGTTTTTTCAGCTACACAGGATGCGCAACATCCGTGCAAGTCCTGGTGACTTTCTCCCCTGCACTGCACCGATCAGATAGATCAGTGTGGGGCAGGAGAAAGGAGAACAGTTCTTTCAGTGATCATGAAGGATGCTGTCAGTGTTTTCCTCCATCAGAATAAGCAGCCTCTAGACTGTAAGAAACACACACATTTTAACATCATTTTGATTGTCTAAAATTTACTGCAGCTAAAAATTACATTTGGTTTACAATGCATTTTGCCAGATATGTTGTCACTTGTCAAAGCTAAGAATTTTACATGCTGGGTTTTTTTATGGCACATTTAGCACTGATAAGTTGTCACACTCTTGCTTAATATGTTAACATTCTGTCTGTAAACTGTATATGCATAGCTACCTTTTTGAAGCAATATTGAGATTTACTTAAGAACGTGGGGCCCAATAAATACCATCAATGGTGCCCAGTCCAAGAGATGGTGGATCCTATAGGTAAACACCACCTCATCATGCACTAAAACTTACTAAAAAAAAAAAAGATGTGAAGTTCACACATATAGAAAATGGACATTTTGTGAATACATATTACACGTATTGTAAAATAGATAGAGCTCATATGTAGAGTTTGTTTGATAAACTTTCCTACTACTTTGTCTAAATTAGAAGCAAATTGGTTGAACATTACTTCTACCTAAAATGGCAGAAAACGCACCTATCTTGGTGATGGACAGGACAGCTAGAGGGGATATGGAGGAGGCTGTTATTTTTTTTTTAATAGGTGTACTTTCACCAATTTGCTGATAATTCATTGAAAGTAGATGATCGGTACAATTGCTGCCAATGCATTTTTTAAAGCTGTATTGTCATGAGTCAAATTTGATCATGTTAGGTTCTTGCATAGGTCCTATAGCATTGATAAGTTTCCACCCTCTTTCCTACATACACACATCTCTCCTGCATACACACAACTCTACTACTATCACACACGCAATTTTCCGAAATACACACACAACTCTCCTCCATACACAAACACAGTTCTAACACATATAGCTTTTCTACAGCTTTGAAGTATGCACTCACACCTCTGTTACATACACGCACTGTTTTGCTACATACTTGTACACAGCTTTCTTACATACACCAACAGCTCTCTTATATACTCATGCAGCTCCACACACACAAACACTTATATATATATATATATATATATGTACACTCATCCATCGTATACATTACCACATCTTGAAATTCCTTCCAGGAATGTGACTGATCACATGACCTGAAAGGTTCAATGGCTAATCAACAACTTTGTTTGATTGGGACCCTATCCATGCCACCTCACATATCAGGAGTGTCGTTCTTCTTTTCATAAAGAGATCCAAGGGCTAGTCTTGCAGAAGTTTTTTCAGCTACACAGGATGCGCAACATCCGTGCAAGTCCTGGTGACTTTCTCCCCTGCACTGCACCGATCAGATAGATCAGTGTGGGGCAGGAGAAAGGAGAACAGTTCTTTCAGTGATCATGAAGGATGCTGTCAGTGTTTTCCTCCATCAGAATAAGCAGCCTCTAGACTGTAAGAAACACACACATTTTAACATCATTTTGATTGTCTAAAATTTACTGCAGCTAAAAATTACATTTGGTTTACAATGCATTTTGCCAGATATGTTGTCACTTGTCAAAGCTAAGAATTTTACATGCTGGGTTTTTTTATGGCACATTTAGCACTGATAAGTTGTCACACTCTTGCTTAATATGTTAACATTCTGTCTGTAAACTGTATATGCATAGCTACCTTTTTGAAGCAATATTGAGATTTACTTAAGAACGTGGGGCCCAATAAATACCATCAATGGTGCCCAGTCCAAGAGATGGTGGATCCTATAGGTAAACACCACCTCATCATGCACTAAAACTTACTAAAAAAAAAAAAAGATGTGAAGTTCACACATATAGAAAATGGACATTTTGTGAATACATATTACACGTATTGTAAAATAGATAGAGCTCATATGTAGAGTTTGTTTGATAAACTTTCCTACTACTTTGTCTAAATTAGAAGCAAATTGGTTGAACATTACTTCTACCTAAAATGGCAGAAAACGCACCTATCTTGGTGATGGACAGGACAGCTAGAGGGGATATGGAGGAGGCTGTTATTTTTTTTTTAATAGGTGTACTTTCACCAATTTGCTGATAATTCATTGAAAGTAGATGATCGGTACAATTGCTGCCAATGCATTTTTTAAAGCTGTATTGTCATGAGTCAAATTTGATCATGTTAGGTTCTTGCATAGGTCCTATAGCATTGATAAGTTTCCACCCTCTTTCCTACATACACACATCTCTCCTGCATACACACAACTCTACTACTATCACACACGCAATTTTCCGAAATACACACACAACTCTCCTCCATACACAAACACAGTTCTAACACATATAGCTTTTCTACAGCTTTGAAGTATGCACTCACACCTCTGTTACATACACGCACTGTTTTGCTACATACTTGTACACAGCTTTCTTACATACACCAACAGCTCTCTTATATACTCATGCAGCTCCACACACACAAACACTTATATATATATATATATATATATATGTACACTCATCCATCGTATACATTACCACATCTTGAAATTCCTTCCAGGAATGTGACTGATCACATGACCTGAAAGGTTCAATGGCTAATCAACAACTTTGTTTGATTGGGACCCTATCCATGCCACCTCACATATCAGGAGTGTCGTTCTTCTTTTCATAAAGAGGTCCAAGGGCTAGTCTTGCAGAAGTTTTTTCAGCTACACAGGATGCGCAACATCCCTGCAAGTCCTGGTGACTTTCTCCCCTGCACTGCACCGATCAGATAGATCAGTGTGGGGCAGGAGAAAGGAGAACAGTTCTTTCAGTGATCATGAAGGATGCTGTCAGTGTTTTCCTCCATCAGAATAAGCAGCCTCTAGACTGTAAGAAACACACACATTTTAACATCATTTTGATTGTCTAAAATTTACTGCAGCTAAAAATTACATTTGGTTTACAATGCATTTTGCCAGATATGTTGTCACTTGTCAAAGCTAAGAATTTTACATGCTGGGTTTTTTTATGGCACATTTAGCACTGATAAGTTGTCACACTCTTGCTTAATATGTTAACATTCTGTCTGTAAACTGTATATGCATAGCTACCTTTTTGAAGCAATATTGAGATTTACTTAAGAACGTGGGGCCCAATAAATACCATCAATGGTGCCCAGTCCAAGAGATGGTGGATCCTATAGGTAAACACCACCTCATCATGCACTAAAACTTACTAAAAAAAAAAAAGATGTGAAGTTCACACATATAGAAAATGGACATTTTGTGAATACATATTACACGTATTGTAAAATAGATAGAGCTCATATGTAGAGTTTGTTTGATAAACTTTCCTACTACTTTGTCTAAATTAGAAGCAAATTGGTTGAACATTACTTCTACCTAAAATGGCAGAAAACGCACCTATCTTGGTGATGGACAGGACAGCTAGAGGGGATATGGAGGAGGCTGTTATTTTTTTTTTAATAGGTGTACTTTCACCAATTTGCTGATAATTCATTGAAAGTAGATGATCGGTACAATTGCTGCCAATGCATTTTTTAAAGCTGTATTGTCATGAGTCAAATTTGATCATGTTAGGTTCTTGCATAGGTCCTATAGCATTGATAAGTTTCCACCCTCTTTCCTACATACACACATCTCTCCTGCATACACAAAACTCTACTACTATCACACACGCAATTTTCCGAAATACACACACAACTCTCCTCCATACACAAACACAGTTCTAACACATATAGCTTTTCTACAGCTTTGAAGTATGCACTCACACCTCTGTTACATACACGCACTGTTTTGCTACATACTTGTACACAGCTTTCTTACATACACCAACAGCTCTCTTATATACTCATGCAGCTCCACACACACAAACACTTATATATATATATATATATATATATATGTACACTCATCCATCGTATACATTACCACATCTTGAAATTCCTTCCAGGAATGTGAATGATCACATGACCTGAAAGGTTCAATGGCTAATCAACAACTTTGTTTGATTGGGACCCTATCCATGCCACCTCACATATCAGGAGTGTCGTTCTTCTTTTCATAAAGAGGTCCAAGGGCTAGTCTTGCAGAAGTTTTTTCAGCTACACAGGATGCGCAACATCCCTGCAAGTCCTGGTGACTTTCTCCCCTGCACTGCACCGATCAGATAGATCAGTGTGGGGCAGGAGAAAGGAGAACAGTTCTTTCAGTGATCATGAAGGATGCTGTCAGTGTTTTCCTCCATCAGAATAAGCAGCCTCTAGACTGTAAGAAACACACACATTTTAACATCATTTTGATTGTCTAAAATTTACTGCAGCTAAAAATTACATTTGGTTTACAATGCATTTTGCCAGATATGTTGTCACTTGTCAAAGCTAAGAATTTTACATGCTGGGTTTTTTTATGGCACATTTAGCACTGATAAGTTGTCACACTCTTGCTTAATATGTTAACATTCTGTCTGTAAACTGTATATGCATAGCTACCTTTTTGAAGCAATATTGAGATTTACTTAAGAACGTGGGGCCCAATAAATACCATCAATGGTGCCCAGTCCAAGAGATGGTGGATCCTATAGGTAAACACCACCTCATCATGCACTAAAACTTACTAAAAAAAAAAAAAGATGTGAAGTTCACACATATAGAAAATGGACATTTTGTGAATACATATTACACGTATTGTAAAATAGATAGAGCTCATATGTAGAGTTTGTTTGATAAACTTTCCTACTACTTTGTCTAAATTAGAAGCAAATTGGTTGAACATTACTTCTACCTAAAATGGCAGAAAACGCACCTATCTTGGTGATGGACAGGACAGCTAGAGGGGATATGGAGGAGGCTGTTATTTTTTTTTTAATAGGTGTACTTTCACCAATTTACTGATAATTAATTGAAAGTAGATGATCGGTACAATTGCTGCCAATGCATTTTTTAAAGCTGTATTGTCATGAGTCAAATTTGATCATGTTAGGTTCTTGCATAGGTCCTATAGCATTGATAAGTTTCCACCCTCTTTCCTACATACACACATCTCTCCTGCATACACACAACTCTACTACTATCACACACGCAATTTTCCGAAATACACACACAACTCTCCTCCATACACAAACACAGTTCTAACACATATAGCTTTTCTACAGCTTTGAAGTATGCACTCACACCTCTGTTACATACACGCACTGTTTTGCTACATACTTGTACACAGCTTTCTTACATACACCAACAGCTCTCTTATATACTCATGCAGCTCCACACACACAAACACTATATATATATATATATATATATATATATATATGTACACTCATCCATCGTATACATTACCACATCTTGAAATTCCTTCCAGGAATGTGACTGATCACATGACCTGAAAGGTTCAATGGCTAATCAACAACTTTGTTTGATTGGGACCCTATCCATGCCACCTCACATATCAGGAGTGTCGTTCTTCTTTTCATAAAGAGGTCCAAGGGCTAGTCTTGCAGAAGTTTTTTCAGCTACACAGGATGCGCAACATCCGTGCAAGTCCTGGTGACTTTCTCCCCTGCACTGCACCGATCAGATAGATCAGTGTGGGGCAGGAGAAAGGAGAACAGTTCTTTCAGTGATCATGAAGGATGCTGTCAGTGTTTTCCTCCATCAGAATAAGCAGCCTCTAGACTGTAAGAAACACACACATTTTAACATCATTTTGATTGTCTAAAATTTACTGCAGCTAAAAATTACATTTGGTTTACAATGCATTTTGCCAGATATGTTGTCACTTGTCAAAGCTAAGAATTTTACATGCTGGGTTTTTTTATGGCACATTTAGCACTGATAAGTTGTCACACTCTTGCTTAATATGTTAACATTCTGTCTGTAAACTGTATATGCATAGCTACCTTTTTGAAGCAATATTGAGATTTACTTAAGAACGTGGGGCCCAATAAATACCATCAATGGTGCCCAGTCCAAGAGATGGTGGATCCTATAGGTAAACACCACCTCATCATGCACTAAAACTTACTAAAAAAAAAAAAAGATGTGAAGTTCACACATATAGAAAATGGACATTTTGTGAATACATATTACACGTATTGTAAAATAGATAGAGCTCATATGTAGAGTTTGTTTGATAAACTTTCCTACTACTTTGTCTAAATTAGAAGCAAATTGGTTGAACATTACTTCTACCTAAAATGGCAGAAAACGCACCTATCTTGGTGATGGACAGGACAGCTAGAGGGGATATGGAGGAGGCTGTTATTTTTTTTTTAATAGGTGTACTTTCACCAATTTACTGATAATTAATTGAAAGTAGATGATCGGTACAATTGCTGCCAATGCATTTTTTAAAGCTGTATTGTCATGAGTCAAATTTGATCATGTTAGGTTCTTGCATAGGTCCTATAGCATTGATAAGTTTCCACCCTCTTTCCTACATACACACATCTCTCCTGCATACACACAACTCTACTACTATCACACACGCAATTTTCCGAAATACACACACAACTCTCCTCCATACACAAACACAGTTCTAACACATATAGCTTTTCTACAGCTTTGAAGTATGCACTCACACCTCTGTTACATACACGCACTGTTTTGCTACATACTTGTACACAGCTTTCTTACATACACCAACAGCTCTCTTATATACTCATGCAGCTCCACACACACAAACACTTATATATATATATATATATATATATATATATATGTACACTCATCCAACGTATACATTACCACATCTTGAAATTCCTTCCAGGAATGTGACTGATCACATGACCTGAAAGGTTCAATGGCTAATCAACAACTTTGTTTGATTGGGACCCTATCCATGCCACCTCACATATCAGGAGTGTCGTTCTTCTTTTCATAAAGAGGTCCAAGGGCTAGTCTTGCAGAAGTTTTTTCAGCTACACAGGATGCGCAACATCCGTGCAAGTCCTGGTGACTTTCTCCCCTGCACTGCACCGATCAGATAGATCAGTGTGGGGCAGGAGAAAGGAGAACAGTTCTTTCAGTGATCATGAAGGATGCTGTCAGTGTTTTCCTCCATCAGAATAAGCAGCCTCTAGACTGTAAGAAACACACACATTTTAACATCATTTTGATTGTCTAAAATTTACTGCAGCTAAAAATTACATTTGGTTTACAATGCATTTTGCCAGATATGTTGTCACTTGTCAAAGCTAAGAATTTTACATGCTGGGTTTTTTTATGGCACATTTAGCACTGATAAGTTGTCACACTCTTGCTTAATATGTTAACATTCTGTCTGTAAACTGTATATGCATAGCTACCTTTTTGAAGCAATATTGAGATTTACTTAAGAACGTGGGGCCCAATAAATACCATCAATGGTGCCCAGTCCAAGAGATGGTGGATCCTATAGGTAAACACCACCTCATCATGCACTAAAACTTACTAAAAAAAAAAAAGATGTGAAGTTCACACATATAGAAAATGGACATTTTGTGAATACATATTACACGTATTGTAAAATAGATAGAGCTCATATGTAGAGTTTGTTTGATAAACTTTCCTACTACTTTGTCTAAATTAGAAGCAAATTGGTTGAACATTACTTCTACCTAAAATGGCAGAAAACGCACCTATCTTGGTGATGGACAGGACAGCTAGAGGGGATATGGAGGAGGCTGTTATTTTTTTTTTAATAGGTGTACTTTCACCAATTTGCTGATAATTAATTGAAAGTAGATGATCGGTACAATTGCTGCCAATGCATTTTTTAAAGCTGTATTGTCATGAGTCAAATTTGATCATGTTAGGTTCTTGCATAGGTCCTATAGCATTGATAAGTTTCCACCCTCTTTCCTACATACACACATCTCTCCTGCATACACACAACTCTACTACTATCACACACGCAATTTTCCGAAATACACACACAACTCTCCTCCATACACAAACACAGTTCTAACACATATAGCTTTTCTACAGCTTTGAAGTATGCACTCACACCTCTGTTACATACACGCACTGTTTTGCTACATACTTGTACACAGCTTTCTTACATACACCAACAGCTCTCTTATATACTCATGCAGCTCCACACACACAAACACTTATATATATATATATATATATATATATATATATATGTACACTCATCCATCGTATACATTACCACATCTTGAAATTCCTTCCAGGAATGTGACTGATCACATGACCTGAAAGGTTCAATGGCTAATCAACAACTTTGTTTGATTGGGACCCTATCCATGCCACCTCACATATCAGGAGTGTCGTTCTTCTTTTCATAAAGAGGTCCAAGGGCTAGTCTTGCAGAAGTTTTTTCAGCTACACAGGATGCGCAACATCCGTGCAAGTCCTGGTGACTTTCTCCCCTGCACTGCACCGATCAGATAGATCAGTGTGGGGCAGGAGAAAGGAGAACAGTTCTTTCAGTGATCATGAAGGATGCTGTCAGTGTTTTCCTCCATCAGAATAAGCAGCCTCTAGACTGTAAGAAACACACACATTTTAACATCATTTTGATTGTCTAAAATTTACTGCAGCTAAAAATTACATTTGGTTTACAATGCATTTTGCCAGATATGTTGTCACTTGTCAAAGCTAAGAATTTTACATGCTGGGTTTTTTTATGGCACATTTAGCACTGATAAGTTGTCACACTCTTGCTTAATATGTTAACATTCTGTCTGTAAACTGTATATGCATAGCTACCTTTTTGAAGCAATATTGAGATTTACTTAAGAACGTGGGGCCCAATAAATACCATCAATGGTGCCCAGTCCAAGAGATGGTGGATCCTATAGGTAAACACCACCTCATCATGCACTAAAACTTACTAAAAAAAAAAAAAGATGTGAAGTTCACACATATAGAAAATGGACATTTTGTGAATACATATTACACGTATTGTAAAATAGATAGAGCTCATATGTAGAGTTTGTTTGATAAACTTTCCTACTACTTTGTCTAAATTAGAAGCAAATTGGTTGAACATTACTTCTACCTAAAATGGCAGAAAACGCACCTATCTTGGTGATGGACAGGACAGCTAGAGGGGATATGGAGGAGGCTGTTATTTTTTTTTTAATAGGTGTACTTTCACCAATTTGCTGATAATTAATTGAAAGTAGATGATCGGTACAATTGCTGCCAATGCATTTTTTAAAGCTGTATTGTCATGAGTCAAATTTGATCATGTTAGGTTCTTGCATAGGTCCTATAGCATTGATAAGTTTCCACCCTCTTTCCTACATACACACATCTCTCCTGCATACACACAACTCTACTACTATCACACACGCAATTTTCCGAAATACACACACAACTCTCCTCCATACACAAACACAGTTCTAACACATATAGCTTTTCTACAGCTTTGAAGTATGCACTCACACCTCTGTTACATACACGCACTGTTTTACTACATACTTGTACACAGCTTTCTTACATACACCAACAGCTCTCTTATATACTCATGCAGCTCCACACACACAAACACTTATATATATATATATATATGTACACTCATCCATCGTATACATTACCACATCTTGAAATTCCTTCCAGGAATGTGACTGATCACATGACCTGAAAGGTTCAATGGCTAATCAACAACTTTGTTTGATTGGGACCCTATCCATGCCACCTCACATATCAGGAGTGTCGTTCTTCTTTTCATAAAGAGGTCCAAGGGCTAGTCTTGCAGAAGTTTTTTCAGCTACACAGGATGCGCAACATCCGTGCAAGTCCTGGTGACTTTCTCCCCTGCACTGCACCGATCAGATAGATCAGTATGGGGCAGGAGAAAGGAGAACAGTTCTTTCAGTGATCATGAAGGATGCTGTCAGTGTTTTCCTCCATCAGAATAAGCAGCCTCTAGACTGTAAGAAACACACACATTTTAACATCATTTTGATTGTCTAAAATTTACTGCAGCTAAAAATTACATTTGGTTTACAATGCATTTTGCCAGATATGTTGTCACTTGTCAAAGCTAAGAATTTTACATGCTGGGTTTTTTTATGGCACATTTAGCACTGATAAGTTGTCACACTCTTGCTTAATATGTTAACATTCTGTCTGTAAACTGTATATGCATAGCTACCTTTTTGAAGCAATATTGAGATTTACTTAAGAACGTGGGGCCCAATAAATACCATCAATGGTGCCCAGTCCAAGAGATGGTGGATCCTATAGGTAAACACCACCTCATCATGCACTAAAACTTACTAAAAAAAAAAAAGATGTGAAGTTCACACATATAGAAAATGGACATTTTGTGAATACATATTACACGTATTGTAAAATAGATAGAGCTCATATGTAGAGTTTGTTTGATAAACTTTCCTACTACTTTGTCTAAATTAGAAGCAAATTGGTTGAACATTACTTCTACCTAAAATGGCAGAAAACGCACCTATCTTGGTGATGGACAGGACAGCTAGAGGGGATATGGAGGAGGCTGTTATTTTTTTTTTAATAGGTGTACTTTCACCAATTTGCTGATAATTAATTGAAAGTAGATGATCGGTACAATTGCTGCCAATGCATTTTTTAAAGCTGTATTGTCATGAGTCAAATTTGATCATGTTAGGTTCTTGCATAGGTCCTATAGCATTGATAAGTTTCCACCCTCTTTCCTACATACACACATCTCTCCTGCATACACACAACTCTACTACTATCACACACGCAATTTTCCGAAATACACACACAACTCTCCTCCATACACAAACACAGTTCTAACACATATAGCTTTTCTACAGCTTTGAAGTATGCACTCACACCTCTGTTACATACACGCACTGTTTTGCTACATACTTGTACACAGCTTTCTTACATACACCAACAGCTCTCTTATATACTCATGCAGCTCCACACACACAAACACTTATATATATATATATATATATATATATATATATGTACACTCATCCATCGTATACATTACCACATCTTGAAATTCCTTCCAGGAATGTGACTGATCACATGACCTGAAAGGTTCAATGGCTAATCAACAACTTTGTTTGATTGGGACCCTATCCATGCCACCTCACATATCAGGAGTGTCGTTCTTCTTTTCATAAAGAGGTCCAAGGGCTAGTCTTGCAGAAGTTTTTTCAGCTACACAGGATGCGCAACATCCGTGCAAGTCCTGGTGACTTTCTCCCCTGCACTGCACCGATCAGATAGATCAGTGTGGGGCAGGAGAAAGGAGAACAGTTCTTTCAGTGATCATGAAGGATGCTGTCAGTGTTTTCCTCCATCAGAATAAGCAGCCTCTAGACTGTAAGAAACACACACATTTTAACATCATTTTGATTGTCTAAAATTTACTGCAGCTAAAAATTACATTTGGTTTACAATGCATTTTGCCAGATATGTTGTCACTTGTCAAAGCTAAGAATTTTACATGCTGGGTTTTTTTATGGCACATTTAGCACTGATAAGTTGTCACACTCTTGCTTAATATGTTAACATTCTGTCTGTAAACTGTATATGCATAGCTACCTTTTTGAAGCAATATTGAGATTTACTTAAGAACGTGGGGCCCAATAAATACCATCAATGGTGCCCAGTCCAAGAGATGGTGGATCCTATAGGTAAACACCACCTCATCATGCACTAAAACTTACTAAAAAAAAAAAAAGATGTGAAGTTCACACATATAGAAAATGGACATTTTGTGAATACATATTACACGTATTGTAAAATAGATAGAGCTCATATGTAGAGTTTGTTTGATAAACTTTCCTACTACTTTGTCTAAATTAGAAGCAAATTGGTTGAACATTACTTCTACCTAAAATGGCAGAAAACGCACCTATCTTGGTGATGGACAGGACAGCTAGAGGGGATATGGAGGAGGCTGTTATTTTTTTTTTAATAGGTGTACTTTCACCAATTTACTGATAATTAATTGAAAGTAGATGATCGGTACAATTGCTGCCAATGCATTTTTTAAAGCTGTATTGTCATGAGTCAAATTTGATCATGTTAGGTTCTTGCATAGGTCCTATAGCATTGATAAGTTTCCACCCTCTTTCCTACATACACACATCTCTCCTGCATACACACAACTCTACTACTATCACACACGCAATTTTCCGAAATACACACACAACTCTCCTCCATACACAAACACAGTTCTAACACATATAGCTTTTCTACAGCTTTGAAGTATGCACTCACACCTCTGTTACATACACGCACTGTTTTGCTACATACTTGTACACAGCTTTCTTACATACACCAACAGCTCTCTTATATACTCATGCAGCTCCACACACACAAACACTTATATATATATATATATATATATATATATGTACACTCATCCAACGTATACATTACCACATCTTGAAATTCCTTCCAGGAATGTGACTGATCACATGACCTGAAAGGTTCAATGGCTAATCAACAACTTTGTTTGATTGGGACCCTATCCATGCCACCTCACATATCAGGAGTGTCGTTCTTCTTTTCATAAAGAGGTCCAAGGGCTAGTCTTGCAGAAGTTTTTTCAGCTACACAGGATGCGCAACATCCGTGCAAGTCCTGGTGACTTTCTCCCCTGCACTGCACCGATCAGATAGATCAGTGTGGGGCAGGAGAAAGGAGAACAGTTCTTTCAGTGATCATGAAGGATGCTGTCAGTGTTTTCCTCCATCAGAATAAGCAGCCTCTAGACTGTAAGAAACACACACATTTTAACATCATTTTGATTGTCTAAAATTTACTGCAGCTAAAAATTACATTTGGTTTACAATGCATTTTGCCAGATATGTTGTCACTTGTCAAAGCTAAGAATTTTACATGCTGGGTTTTTTTATGGCACATTTAGCACTGATAAGTTGTCACACTCTTGCTTAATATGTTAACATTCTGTCTGTAAACTGTATATGCATAGCTACCTTTTTGAAGCAATATTGAGATTTACTTAAGAACGTGGGGCCCAATAAATACCATCAATGGTGCCCAGTCCAAGAGATGGTGGATCCTATAGGTAAACACCACCTCATCATGCACTAAAACTTACTAAAAAAAAAAAAGATGTGAAGTTCACACATATAGAAAATGGACATTTTGTGAATACATATTACACGTATTGTAAAATAGATAGAGCTCATATGTAGAGTTTGTTTGATAAACTTTCCTACTACTTTGTCTAAATTAGAAGCAAATTGGTTGAACATTACTTCTACCTAAAATGGCAGAAAACGCACCTATCTTGGTGATGGACAGGACAGCTAGAGGGGATATGGAGGAGGCTGTTATTTTTTTTTTAATAGGTGTACTTTCACCAATTTGCTGATAATTCATTGAAAGTAGATGATCGGTACAATTGCTGCCAATGCATTTTTTAAAGCTGTATTGTCATGAGTCAAATTTGATCATGTTAGGTTCTTGCATAGGTCCTATAGCATTGATAAGTTTCCACCCTCTTTCCTACATACACACATCTCTCCTGCATACACACAACTCTACTACTATCACACACGCAATTTTCCGAAATACACACACAACTCTCCTCCATACACAAACACAGTTCTAACACATATAGCTTTTCTACAGCTTTGAAGTATGCACTCACACCTCTGTTACATACACGCACTGTTTTGCTACATACTTGTACACAGCTTTCTTACATACACCAACAGCTCTCTTATATACTCATGCAGCTCCACACACACAAACACTTATATATATATATATATATATATATATATGTACACTCATCCATCGTATACATTACCACATCTTGAAATTCCTTCCAGGAATGTGACTGATCACATGACCTGAAAGGTTCAATGGCTAATCAACAACTTTGTTTGATTGGGACCCTATCCATGCCACCTCACATATCAGGAGTGTCGTTCTTCTTTTCATAAAGAGGTCCAAGGGCTAGTCTTGCAGAAGTTTTTTCAGCTACACAGGATGCGCAACATCCGTGCAAGTCCTGGTGACTTTCTCCCCTGCACTGCACCGATCAGATAGATCAGTGTGGGGCAGGAGAAAGGAGAACAGTTCTTTCAGTGATCATGAAGGATGCTGTCAGTGTTTTCCTCCATCAGAATAAGCAGCCTCTAGACTGTAAGAAACACACACATTTTAACATCATTTTGATTGTCTAAAATTTACTGCAGCTAAAAATTACATTTGGTTTACAATGCATTTTGCCAGATATGTTGTCACTTGTCAAAGCTAAGAATTTTACATGCTGGGTTTTTTTATGGCACATTTAGCACTGATAAGTTGTCACACTCTTGCTTAATATGTTAACATTCTGTCTGTAAACTGTATATGCATAGCTACCTTTTTGAAGCAATATTGAGATTTACTTAAGAACGTGGGGCCCAATAAATACCATCAATGGTGCCCAGTACAAGAGATGGTGGATCCTATAGGTAAACACCACCTCATCATGCACTAAAACTTACTAAAAAAAAAAAAGATGTGAAGTTCACACATATAGAAAATGGACATTTTGTGAATACATATTACACGTATTGTAAAATAGATAGAGCTCATATGTAGAGTTTGTTTGATAAACTTTCCTACTACTTTGTCTAAATTAGAAGCAAATTGGTTGAACATTACTTCTACCTAAAATGGCAGAAAACGCACCTATCTTGGTGATGGACAGGACAGCTAGAGGGGATATGGAGGAGGCTGTTATTTTTTTTTTAATAGGTGTACTTTCACCAATTTGCTGATAATTCATTGAAAGTAGATGATCGGTACAATTGCTGCCAATGCATTTTTTAAAGCTGTATTGTCATGAGTCAAATTTGATCATGTTAGGTTCTTGCATAGGTCCTATAGCATTGATAAGTTTCCACCCTCTTTCCTACATACACACATCTCTCCTGCATACACACAACTCTACTACTATCACACACGCAATTTTCCGAAATACACACACAACTCTCCTCCATACACAAACACAGTTCTAACACATATAGCTTTTCTACAGCTTTGAAGTATGCACTCACACCTCTGTTACATACACGCACTGTTTTGCTACATACTTGTACACAGCTTTCTTACATACACCAACAGCTCTCTTATATACTCATGCAGCTCCACACACACAAACACTTATATATATATATATATATATATATATATATATATGTACACTCATCCATCGTATACATTACCACATCTTGAAATTCCTTCCAGGAATGTGACTGATCACATGACCTGAAAGGTTCAATGGCTAATCAACAACTTTGTTTGATTGGGACCCTATCCATGCCACCTCACATATCAGGAGTGTCGTTCTTCTTTTCATAAAGAGGTCCAAGGGCTAGTCTTGCAGAAGTTTTTTCAGCTACACAGGATGCGCAACATCCGTGCAAGTCCTGGTGACTTTCTCCCCTGCACTGCACCGATCAGATAGATCAGTGTGGGGCAGGAGAAAGGAGAACAGTTCTTTCAGTGATCATGAAGGATGCTGTCAGTGTTTTCCTCCATCAGAATAAGCAGCCTCTAGACTGTAAGAAACACACACATTTTAACATCATTTTGATTGTCTAAAATTTACTGCAGCTAAAAATTACATTTGGTTTACAATGCATTTTGCCAGATATGTTGTCACTTGTCAAAGCTAAGAATTTTACATGCTGGGTTTTTTTATGGCACATTTAGCACTGATAAGTTGTCACACTCTTGCTTAATATGTTAACATTCTGTCTGTAAACTGTATATGCATAGCTACCTTTTTGAAGCAATATTGAGATTTACTTAAGAACGTGGGGCCCAATAAATACCATCAATGGTGCCCAGTCCAAGAGATGGTGGATCCTATAGGTAAACACCACCTCATCATGCACTAAAACTTACTAAAAAAAAAAAAAGATGTGAAGTTCACACATATAGAAAATGGACATTTTGTGAATACATATTACACGTATTGTAAAATAGATAGAGCTCATATGTAGAGTTTGTTTGATAAACTTTCCTACTACTTTGTCTAAATTAGAAGCAAATTGGTTGAACATTACTTCTACCTAAAATGGCAGAAAACGCACCTATCTTGGTGATGGACAGGACAGCTAGAGGGGATATGGAGGAGGCTGTTATTTTTTTTTTAATAGGTGTACTTTCACCAATTTGCTGATAATTAATTGAAAGTAGATGATCGGTACAATTGCTGCCAATGCATTTTTTAAAGCTGTATTGTCATGAGTCAAATTTGATCATGTTAGGTTCTTGCATAGGTCCTATAGCATTGATAAGTTTCCACCCTCTTTCCTACATACACACATCTCTCCTGCATACACACAACTCTACTACTATCACACACGCAATTTTCCGAAATACACACACAACTCTCCTCCATACACAAACACAGTTCTAACACATATAGCTTTTCTACAGCTTTGAAGTATGCACTCACACCTCTGTTACATACACGCACTGTTTTGCTACATACTTGTACACAGCTTTCTTACATACACCAACAGCTCTCTTATATACTCATGCAGCTCCACACACACAAACACTTATATATATATATATATATATATATATATATATATGTACACTCATCCATCGTATACATTACCACATCTTGAAATTCCTTCCAGGAATGTGACTGATCACATGACCTGAAAGGTTCAATGGCTAATCAACAACTTTGTTTGATTGGGACCCTATCCATGCCACCTCACATATCAGGAGTGTCGTTCTTCTTTTCATAAAGAGGTCCAAGGGCTAGTCTTGCAGAAGTTTTTTCAGCTACACAGGATGCGCAACATCCGTGCAAGTCCTGGTGACTTTCTCCCCTGCACTGCACCGATCAGATAGATCAGTGTGGGGCAGGAGAAAGGAGAACAGTTCTTTCAGTGATCATGAAGGATGCTGTCAGTGTTTTCCTCCATCAGAATAAGCAGCCTCTAGACTGTAAGAAACACACACATTTTAACATCATTTTGATTGTCTAAAATTTACTGCAGCTAAAAATTACATTTGGTTTACAATGCATTTTGCCAGATATGTTGTCACTTGTCAAAGCTAAGAATTTTACATGCTGGGTTTTTTTATGGCACATTTAGCACTGATAAGTTGTCACACTCTTGCTTAATATGTTAACATTCTGTCTGTAAACTGTATATGCATAGCTACCTTTTTGAAGCAATATTGAGATTTACTTAAGAACGTGGGGCCCAATAAATACCATCAATGGTGCCCAGTCCAAGAGATGGTGGATCCTATAGGTAAACACCACCTCATCATGCACTAAAACTTACTAAAAAAAAAAAAGATGTGAAGTTCACACATATAGAAAATGGACATTTTGTGAATACATATTACACGTATTGTAAAATAGATAGAGCTCATATGTAGAGTTTGTTTGATAAACTTTCCTACTACTTTGTCTAAATTAGAAGCAAATTGGTTGAACATTACTTCTACCTAAAATGGCAGAAAACGCACCTATCTTGGTGATGGACAGGACAGCTAGAGGGGATATGGAGGAGGCTGTTATTTTTTTTTTAATAGGTGTACTTTCACCAATTTGCTGATAATTAATTGAAAGTAGATGATCGGTACAATTGCTGCCAATGCATTTTTTAAAGCTGTATTGTCATGAGTCAAATTTGATCATGTTAGGTTCTTGCATAGGTCCTATAGCATTGATAAGTTTCCACCCTCTTTCCTACATACACACATCTCTCCTGCATACACACAACTCTACTACTATCACACACGCAATTTTCCGAAATACACACACAACTCTCCTCCATACACAAACACAGTTCTAACACATATAGCTTTTCTACAGCTTTGAAGTATGCACTCACACCTCTGTTACATACACGCACTGTTTTGCTACATACTTGTACACAGCTTTCTTACATACACCAACAGCTCTCTTATATACTCATGCAGCTCCACACACACAAACACTTATATATATATATATATATATATATATATATATATGTACACTCATCCATCGTATACATTACCACATCTTGAAATTCCTTCCAGGAATGTGACTGATCACATGACCTGAAAGGTTCAATGGCTAATCAACAACTTTGTTTGATTGGGACCCTATCCATGCCACCTCACATATCAGGAGTGTCGTTCTTCTTTTCATAAAGAGGTCCAAGGGCTAGTCTTGCAGAAGTTTTTTCAGCTACACAGGATGCGCAACATCCGTGCAAGTCCTGGTGACTTTCTCCCCTGCACTGCACCGATCAGATAGATCAGTGTGGGGCAGGAGAAAGGAGAACAGTTCTTTCAGTGATCATGAAGGATGCTGTCAGTGTTTTCCTCCATCAGAATAAGCAGCCTCTAGACTGTAAGAAACACACACATTTTAACATCATTTTGATTGTCTAAAATTTACTGCAGCTAAAAATTACATTTGGTTTACAATGCATTTTGCCAGATATGTTGTCACTTGTCAAAGATAAGAATTTTACATGCTGGGTTTTTTTATGGCACATTTAGCACTGATAAGTTGTCACACTCTTGCTTAATATGTTAACATTCTGTCTGTAAACTGTATATGCATAGCTACCTTTTTGAAGCAATATTGAGATTTACTTAAGAACGTGGGGCCCAATAAATACCATCAATGGTGCCCAGTCCAAGAGATGGTGGATCCTATAGGTAAACACCACCTCATCATGCACTAAAACTTACTAAAAAAAAAAAAAGATGTGAAGTTCACACATATAGAAAATGGACATTTTGTGAATACATATTACACGTATTGTAAAATAGATAGAGCTCATATGTAGAGTTTGTTTGATAAACTTTCCTACTACTTTGTCTAAATTAGAAGCAAATTGGTTGAACATTACTTCTACCTAAAATGGCAGAAAACGCACCTATCTTGGTGATGGACAGGACAGCTAGAGGGGATATGGAGGAGGCTGTTATTTTTTTTTTTTGGTGTACTTTCACCAATTTACTGATAATTAATTGAAAGTAGATGATCGGTACAATTGCTGCCAATGCATTTTTTAAAGCTGTATTGTCATGAGTCAAATTTGATCATGTTAGGTTCTTGCATAGGTCCTATAGCATTGATAAGTTTCCACCCTCTTTCCTACATACACACATCTCTCCTGCATACACACAACTCTACTACTATCACACACGCAATTTTCCGAAATACACACACAACTCTCCTCCATACACAAACACAGTTCTAACACATATAGCTTTTCTACAGCTTTGAAGTATGCACTCACACCTCTGTTACATACACGCACTGTTTTGCTACATACTTGTACACAGCTTTCTTACATACACCAACAGCTCTCTTATATACTCATGCAGCTCCACACACACAAACACTTATATATATATATATATATATATATATATATATGTACACTCATCCAACGTATACATTACCACATCTTGAAATTCCTTCCAGGAATGTGACTGATCACATGACCTGAAAGGTTCAATGGCTAATCAACAACTTTGTTTGATTGGGACCCTATCCATGCCACCTCACATATCAGGAGTGTCGTTCTTCTTTTCATAAAGAGGTCCAAGGGCTAGTCTTGCAGAAGTTTTTTCAGCTACACAGGATGCGCAACATCCGTGCAAGTCCTGGTGACTTTCTCCCCTGCACTGCACCGATCAGATAGATCAGTGTGGGGCAGGAGAAAGGAGAACAGTTCTTTCAGTGATCATGAAGGATGCTGTCAGTGTTTTCCTCCATCAGAATAAGCAGCCTCTAGACTGTAAGAAACACACACATTTTAACATCATTTTGATTGTCTAAAATTTACTGCAGCTAAAAATTACATTTGGTTTACAATGCATTTTGCCAGATATGTTGTCACTTGTCAAAGCTAAGAATTTTACATGCTGGGTTTTTTTATGGCACATTTAGCACTGATAAGTTGTCACACTCTTGCTTAATATGTTAACATTCTGTCTGTAAACTGTATATGCATAGCTACCTTTTTGAAGCAATATTGAGATTTACTTAAGAACGTGGGGCCCAATAAATACCATCAATGGTGCCCAGTCCAAGAGATGGTGGATCCTATAGGTAAACACCACCTCATCATGCACTAAAACTTACTAAAAAAAAAAAAGATGTGAAGTTCACACATATAGAAAATGGACATTTTGTGAATACATATTACACGTATTGTAAAATAGATAGAGCTCATATGTAGAGTTTGTTTGATAAACTTTCCTACTACTTTGTCTAAATTAGAAGCAAATTGGTTGAACATTACTTCTACCTAAAATGGCAGAAAACGCACCTATCTTGGTGATGGACAGGACAGCTAGAGGGGATATGGAGGAGGCTGTTATTTTTTTTTTAATAGGTGTACTTTCACCAATTTGCTGATAATTCATTGAAAGTAGATGATCGGTACAATTGCTGCCAATGCATTTTTTAAAGCTGTATTGTCATGAGTCAAATTTGATCATGTTAGGTTCTTGCATAGGTCCTATAGCATTGATAAGTTTCCACCCTCTTTCCTACATACACACATCTCTCCTGCATACACACAACTCTACTACTATCACACACGCAATTTTCCGAAATACACACACAACTCTCCTCCATACACAAACACAGTTCTAACACATATAGCTTTTCTACAGCTTTGAAGTATGCACTCACACCTCTGTTACATACACGCACTGTTTTGCTACATACTTGTACACAGCTTTCTTACATACACCAACAGCTCTCTTATATACTCATGCAGCTCCACACACACAAACACTTATATATATATATATATATATATATATATATATGTACACTCATCCATCGTATACATTACCACATCTTGAAATTCCTTCCAGGAATGTGACTGATCACATGACCTGAAAGGTTCAATGGCTAATCAACAACTTTGTTTGATTGGGACCCTATCCATGCCACCTCACATATCAGGAGTGTCGTTCTTCTTTTCATAAAGAGGTCCAAGGGCTAGTCTTGCAGAAGTTTTTTCAGCTACACAGGATGCGCAACATCCGTGCAAGTCCTGGTGACTTTCTCCCCTGCACTGCACCGATCAGATAGATCAGTGTGGGGCAGGAGAAAGGAGAACAGTTCTTTCAGTGATCATGAAGGATGCTGTCAGTGTTTTCCTCCATCAGAATAAGCAGCCTCTAGACTGTAAGAAACACACACATTTTAACATCATTTTGATTGTCTAAAATTTACTGCAGCTAAAAATTACATTTGGTTTACAATGCATTTTGCCAGATATGTTGTCACTTGTCAAAGCTAAGAATTTTACATGCTGGGTTTTTTTATGGCACATTTAGCACTGATAAGTTGTCACACTCTTGCTTAATATGTTAACATTCTGTCTGTAAACTGTATATGCATAGCTACCTTTTTGAAGCAATATTGAGATTTACTTAAGAACGTGGGGCCCAATAAATACCATCAATGGTGCCCAGTCCAAGAGATGGTGGATCCTATAGGTAAACACCACCTCATCATGCACTAAAACTTACTAAAAAAAAAAAAAGATGTGAAGTTCACACATATAGAAAATGGACATTTTGTGAATACATATTACACGTATTGTAAAATAGATAGAGCTCATATGTAGAGTTTGTTTGATAAACTTTCCTACTACTTTGTCTAAATTAGAAGCAAATTGGTTGAACATTACTTCTACCTAAAATGGCAGAAAACGCACCTATCTTGGTGATGGACAGGACAGCTAGAGGGGATATGGAGGAGGCTGTTATTTTTTTTTTAATAGGTGTACTTTCACCAATTTGCTGATAATTAATTGAAAGTAGATGATCGGTACAATTGCTGCCAATGCATTTTTTAAAGCTGTATTGTCATGAGTCAAATTTGATCATGTTAGGTTCTTGCATAGGTCCTATAGCATTGATAAGTTTCCACCCTCTTTCCTACATACACACATCTCTCCTGCATACACACAACTCTACTACTATCACACACGCAATTTTCCGAAATACACACACAACTCTCCTCCATACACAAACACAGTTCTAACACATATAGCTTTTCTACAGCTTTGAAGTATGCACTCACACCTCTGTTACATACACGCACTGTTTTGCTAAATACTTGTACACAGCTTTCTTACATACACCAACAGCTCTCTTATATACTCATGCAGCTCCACACACACAAACACTTATATATATATATATATATATATATATATATATATGTACACTCATCCATCGTATACATTACCACATCTTGAAATTCCTTCCAGGAATGTGACTGATCACATGACCTGAAAGGTTCAATGGCTAATCAACAACTTTGTTTGATTGGGACCCTATCCATGCCACCTCACATATCAGGAGTGTCGTTCTTCTTTTCATAAAGAGGTCCAAGGGCTAGTCTTGCAGAAGTTTTTTCAGCTACACAGGATGCGCAACATCCGTGCAAGTCCTGGTGACTTTCTCCCCTGCACTGCACCGATCAGATAGATCAGTGTGGGGCAGGAGAAAGGAGAACAGTTCTTTCAGTGATCATGAAGGATGCTGTCAGTGTTTTCCTCCATCAGAATAAGCAGCCTCTAGACTGTAAGAAACACACACATTTTAACATCATTTTGATTGTCTAAAATTTACTGCAGCTAAAAATTACATTTGGTTTACAATGCATTTTGCCAGATATGTTGTCACTTGTCAAAGCTAAGAATTTTACATGCTGGGTTTTTTTATGGCACATTTAGCACTGATAAGTTGTCACACTCTTGCTTAATATGTTAACATTCTGTCTGTAAACTGTATATGCATAGCTACCTTTTTGAAGCAATATTGAGATTTACTTAAGAACGTGGGGCCCAATAAATACCATCAATGGTGCCCAGTCCAAGAGATGGTGGATCCTATAGGTAAACACCACCTCATCATGCACTAAAACTTACTAAAAAAAAAAAAAGATGTGAAGTTCACACATATAGAAAATGGACATTTTGTGAATACATATTACACGTATTGTAAAATAGATAGAGCTCATATGTAGAGTTTGTTTGATAAACTTTCCTACTACTTTGTCTAAATTAGAAGCAAATTGGTTGAACATTACTTCTACCTAAAATGGCAGAAAACGCACCTATCTTGGTGATGGACAGGACAGCTAGAGGGGATATGGAGGAGGCTGTTATTTTTTTTTTTTGGTGTACTTTCACCAATTTACTGATAATTAATTGAAAGTAGATGATCGGTACAATTGCTGCCAATGCATTTTTTAAAGCTGTATTGTCATGAGTCAAATTTGATCATGTTAGGTTCTTGCATAGGTCCTATAGCATTGATAAGTTTCCACCCTCTTTCCTACATACACACATCTCTCCTGCATACACACAACTCTACTACTATCACACACGCAATTTTCCGAAATACACACACAACTCTCCTCCATACACAAACACAGTTCTAACACATATAGCTTTTCTACAGCTTTGAAGTATGCACTCACACCTCTGTTACATACACGCACTGTTTTGCTACATACTTGTACACAGCTTTCTTACATACACCAACAGCTCTCTTATATACTCATGCAGCTCCACACACACAAACACTTATATATATATATATATATATATATATATATATGTACACTCATCCAACGTATACATTACCACATCTTGAAATTCCTTCCAGGAATGTGACTGATCACATGACCTGAAAGGTTCAATGGCTAATCAACAACTTTGTTTGATTGGGACCCTATCCATGCCACCTCACATATCAGGAGTGTCGTTCTTCTTTTCATAAAGAGGTCCAAGGGCTAGTCTTGCAGAAGTTTTTTCAGCTACACAGGATGCGCAACATCCGTGCAAGTCCTGGTGACTTTCTCCCCTGCACTGCACCGATCAGATAGATCAGTGTGGGGCAGGAGAAAGGAGAACAGTTCTTTCAGTGATCATGAAGGATGCTGTCAGTGTTTTCCTCCATCAGAATAAGCAGCCTCTAGACTGTAAGAAACACACACATTTTAACATCATTTTGATTGTCTAAAATTTACTGCAGCTAAAAATTACATTTGGTTTACAATGCATTTTGCCAGATATGTTGTCACTTGTCAAAGCTAAGAATTTTACATGCTGGGTTTTTTTATGGCACATTTAGCACTGATAAGTTGTCACACTCTTGCTTAATATGTTAACATTCTGTCTGTAAACTGTATATGCATAGCTACCTTTTTGAAGCAATATTGAGATTTACTTAAGAACGTGGGGCCCAATAAATACCATCAATGGTGCCCAGTCCAAGAGATGGTGGATCCTATAGGTAAACACCACCTCATCATGCACTAAAACTTACTAAAAAAAAAAAAGATGTGAAGTTCACACATATAGAAAATGGACATTTTGTGAATACATATTACACGTATTGTAAAATAGATAGAGCTCATATGTAGAGTTTGTTTGATAAACTTTCCTACTACTTTGTCTAAATTAGAAGCAAATTGGTTGAACATTACTTCTACCTAAAATGGCAGAAAACGCACCTATCTTGGTGATGGACAGGACAGCTAGAGGGGATATGGAGGAGGCTGTTATTTTTTTTTTAATAGGTGTACTTTCACCAATTTGCTGATAATTCATTGAAAGTAGATGATCGGTACAATTGCTGCCAATGCATTTTTTAAAGCTGTATTGTCATGAGTCAAATTTGATCATGTTAGGTTCTTGCATAGGTCCTATAGCATTGATAAGTTTCCACCCTCTTTCCTACATACACACATCTCTCCTGCATACACACAACTCTACTACTATCACACACGCAATTTTCCGAAATACACACACAACTCTCCTCCATACACAAACACAGTTCTAACACATATAGCTTTTCTACAGCTTTGAAGTATGCACTCACACCTCTGTTACATACACGCACTGTTTTGCTACATACTTGTACACAGCTTTCTTACATACACCAACAGCTCTCTTATATACTCATGCAGCTCCACACACACAAACACTTATATATATATATATATATATATATATATATATGTACACTCATCCATCGTATACATTACCACATCTTGAAATTCCTTCCAGGAATGTGACTGATCACATGACCTGAAAGGTTCAATGGCTAATCAACAACTTTGTTTGATTGGGACCCTATCCATGCCACCTCACATATCAGGAGTGTCGTTCTTCTTTTCATAAAGAGGTCCAAGGGCTAGTCTTGCAGAAGTTTTTTCAGCTACACAGGATGCGCAACATCCGTGCAAGTCCTGGTGACTTTCTCCCCTGCACTGCACCGATCAGATAGATCAGTGTGGGGCAGGAGAAAGGAGAACAGTTCTTTCAGTGATCATGAAGGATGCTGTCAGTGTTTTCCTCCATCAGAATAAGCAGCCTCTAGACTGTAAGAAACACACACATTTTAACATCATTTTGATTGTCTAAAATTTACTGCAGCTAAAAATTACATTTGGTTTACAATGCATTTTGCCAGATATGTTGTCACTTGTCAAAGCTAAGAATTTTACATGCTGGGTTTTTTTATGGCACATTTAGCACTGATAAGTTGTCACACTCTTGCTTAATATGTTAACATTCTGTCTGTAAACTGTATATGCATAGCTACCTTTTTGAAGCAATATTGAGATTTACTTAAGAACGTGGGGCCCAATAAATACCATCAATGGTGCCCAGTCCAAGAGATGGTGGATCCTATAGGTAAACACCACCTCATCATGCACTAAAACTTACTAAAAAAAAAAAAAGATGTGAAGTTCACACATATAGAAAATGGACATTTTGTGAATACATATTACACGTATTGTAAAATAGATAGAGCTCATATGTAGAGTTTGTTTGATAAACTTTCCTACTACTTTGTCTAAATTAGAAGCAAATTGGTTGAACATTACTTCTACCTAAAATGGCAGAAAACGCACCTATCTTGGTGATGGACAGGACAGCTAGAGGGGATATGGAGGAGGCTGTTATTTTTTTTTTAATAGGTGTACTTTCACCAATTTGCTGATAATTAATTGAAAGTAGATGATCGGTACAATTGCTGCCAATGCATTTTTTAAAGCTGTATTGTCATGAGTCAAATTTGATCATGTTAGGTTCTTGCATAGGTCCTATAGCATTGATAAGTTTCCACCCTCTTTCCTACATACACACATCTCTCCTGCATACACACAACTCTACTACTATCACACACGCAATTTTCCGAAATACACACACAACTCTCCTCCATACACAAACACAGTTCTAACACATATAGCTTTTCTACAGCTTTGAAGTATGCACTCACACCTCTGTTACATACACGCACTGTTTTGCTAAATACTTGTACACAGCTTTCTTACATACACCAACAGCTCTCTTATATACTCATGCAGCTCCACACACACAAACACTTATATATATATATATATATATATATATATATGTACACTCATCCATCGTATACATTACCACATCTTGAAATTCCTTCCAGGAATGTGACTGATCACATGACCTGAAAGGTTCAATGGCTAATCAACAACTTTGTTTGATTGGGACCCTATCCATGCCACCTCACATATCAGGAGTGTCGTTCTTCTTTTCATAAAGAGGTCCAAGGGCTAGTCTTGCAGAAGTTTTTTCAGCTACACAGGATGCGCAACATCCGTGCAAGTCCTGGTGACTTTCTCCCCTGCACTGCACCGATCAGATAGATCAGTGTGGGGCAGGAGAAAGGAGAACAGTTCTTTCAGTGATCATGAAGGATGCTGTCAGTGTTTTCCTCCATCAGAATAAGCAGCCTCTAGACTGTAAGAAACACACACATTTTAACATCATTTTGATTGTCTAAAATTTACTGCAGCTAAAAATTACATTTGGTTTACAATGCATTTTGCCAGATATGTTGTCACTTGTCAAAGCTAAGAATTTTACATGCTGGGTTTTTTTATGGCACATTTAGCACTGATAAGTTGTCACACTCTTGCTTAATATGTTAACATTCTGTCTGTAAACTGTATATGCATAGCTACCTTTTTGAAGCAATATTGAGATTTACTTAAGAACGTGGGGCCCAATAAATACCATCAATGGTGCCCAGTCCAAGAGATGGTGGATCCTATAGGTAAACACCACCTCATCATGCACTAAAACTTACTAAAAAAAAAAAAAGATGTGAAGTTCACACATATAGAAAATGGACATTTTGTGAATACATATTACACGTATTGTAAAATAGATAGAGCTCATATGTAGAGTTTGTTTGATAAACTTTCCTACTACTTTGTCTAAATTAGAAGCAAATTGGTTGAACATTACTTCTACCTAAAATGGCAGAAAACGCACCTATCTTGGTGATGGACAGGACAGCTAGAGGGGATATGGAGGAGGCTGTTATTTTTTTTTTAATAGGTGTACTTTCACCAATTTGCTGATAATTAATTGAAAGTAGATGATCGGTACAATTGCTGCCAATGCATTTTTTAAAGCTGTATTGTCATGAGTCAAATTTGATCATGTTAGGTTCTTGCATAGGTCCTATAGCATTGATAAGTTTCCACCCTCTTTCCTACATACACACATCTCTCCTGCATACACACAACTCTACTACTATCACACACGCAATTTTCCGAAATACACACACAACTCTCCTCCATACACAAACACAGTTCTAACACATATAGCTTTTCTACAGCTTTGAAGTATGCACTCACACCTCTGTTACATACACGCACTGTTTTGCTAAATACTTGTACACAGCTTTCTTACATACACCAACAGCTCTCTTATATACTCATGCAGCTCCACACACACAAACACTTATATATATATATATATATATATATATATATATATGTACACTCATCCATCGTATACATTACCACATCTTGAAATTCCTTCCAGGAATGTGACTGATCACATGACCTGAAAGGTTCAATGGCTAATCAACAACTTTGTTTGATTGGGACCCTATCCATGCCACCTCACATATCAGGAGTGTCGTTCTTCTTTTCATAAAGAGGTCCAAGGGCTAGTCTTGCAGAAGTTTTTTCAGCTACACAGGATGCGCAACATCCGTGCAAGTCCTGGTGACTTTCTCCCCTGCACTGCACCGATCAGATAGATCAGTGTGGGGCAGGAGAAAGGAGAACAGTTCTTTCAGTGATCATGAAGGATGCTGTCAGTGTTTTCCTCCATCAGAATAAGCAGCCTCTAGACTGTAAGAAACACACACATTTTAACATCATTTTGATTGTCTAAAATTTACTGCAGCTAAAAATTACATTTGGTTTACAATGCATTTTGCCAGATATGTTGTCACTTGTCAAAGCTAAGAATTTTACATGCTGGGTTTTTTTATGGCACATTTAGCACTGATAAGTTGTCACACTCTTGCTTAATATGTTAACATTCTGTCTGTAAACTGTATATGCATAGCTACCTTTTTGAAGCAATATTGAGATTTACTTAAGAACGTGGGGCCCAATAAATACCATCAATGGTGCCCAGTCCAAGAGATGGTGGATCCTATAGGTAAACACCACCTCATCATGCACTAAAACTTACTAAAAAAAAAAAAGATGTGAAGTTCACACATATAGAAAATGGACATTTTGTGAATACATATTACACGTATTGTAAAATAGATAGAGCTCATATGTAGAGTTTGTTTGATAAACTTTCCTACTACTTTGTCTAAATTAGAAGCAAATTGGTTGAACATTACTTCTACCTAAAATGGCAGAAAACGCACCTATCTTGGTGATGGACAGGACAGCTAGAGGGGATATGGAGGAGGCTGTTATTTTTTTTTTAATAGGTGTACTTTCACCAATTTGCTGATAATTAATTGAAAGTAGATGATCGGTACAATTGCTGCCAATGCATTTTTTAAAGCTGTATTGTCATGAGTCAAATTTGATCATGTTAGGTTCTTGCATAGGTCCTATAGCATTGATAAGTTTCCACCCTCTTTCCTACATACACACATCTCTCCTGCATACACACAACTCTACTACTATCACACACGCAATTTTCCGAAATACACACACAACTCTCCTCCATACACAAACACAGTTCTAACACATATAGCTTTTCTACAGCTTTGAAGTATGCACTCACACCTCTGTTACATACACGCACTGTTTTGCTAAATACTTGTACACAGCTTTCTTACATACACCAACAGCTCTCTTATATACTCATGCAGCTCCACACACACAAACACTTATATATATATATATATATATATATATATATATGTACACTCATCCATCGTATACATTACCACATCTTGAAATTCCTTCCAGGAATGTGACTGATCACATGACCTGAAAGGTTCAATGGCTAATCAACAACTTTGTTTGATTGGGACCCTATCCATGCCACCTCACATATCAGGAGTGTCGTTCTTCTTTTCATAAAGAGGTCCAAGGGCTAGTCTTGCAGAAGTTTTTTCAGCTACACAGGATGCGCAACATCCGTGCAAGTCCTGGTGACTTTCTCCCCTGCACTGCACCGATCAGATAGATCAGTGTGGGGCAGGAGAAAGGAGAACAGTTCTTTCAGTGATCATGAAGGATGCTGTCAGTGTTTTCCTCCATCAGAATAAGCAGCCTCTAGACTGTAAGAAACACACACATTTTAACATCATTTTGATTGTCTAAAATTTACTGCAGCTAAAAATTACATTTGGTTTACAATGCATTTTGCCAGATATGTTGTCACTTGTCAAAGCTAAGAATTTTACATGCTGGGTTTTTTTATGGCACATTTAGCACTGATAAGTTGTCACACTCTTGCTTAATATGTTAACATTCTGTCTGTAAACTGTATATGCATAGCTACCTTTTTGAAGCAATATTGAGATTTACTTAAGAACGTGGGGCCCAATAAATACCATCAATGGTGCCCAGTCCAAGAGATGGTGGATCCTATAGGTAAACACCACCTCATCATGCACTAAAACTTACTAAAAAAAAAAAAAGATGTGAAGTTCACACATATAGAAAATGGACATTTTGTGAATACATATTACACGTATTGTAAAATAGATAGAGCTCATATGTAGAGTTTGTTTGATAAACTTTCCTACTACTTTGTCTAAATTAGAAGCAAATTGGTTGAACATTACTTCTACCTAAAATGGCAGAAAACGCACCTATCTTGGTGATGGACAGGACAGCTAGAGGGGATATGGAGGAGGCTGTTATTTTTTTTTTAATAGGTGTACTTTCACCAATTTGCTGATAATTAATTGAAAGTAGATGATCGGTACAATTGCTGCCAATGCATTTTTTAAAGCTGTATTGTCATGAGTCAAATTTGATCATGTTAGGTTCTTGCATAGGTCCTATAGCATTGATAAGTTTCCACCCTCTTTCCTACATACACACATCTCTCCTGCATACACACAACTCTACTACTATCACACACGCAATTTTCCGAAATACACACACAACTCTCCTCCATACACAAACACAGTTCTAACACATATAGCTTTTCTACAGCTTTGAAGTATGCACTCACACCTCTGTTACATACACGCACTGTTTTGCTAAATACTTGTACACAGCTTTCTTACATACACCAACAGCTCTCTTATATACTCATGCAGCTCCACACACACAAACACTTATATATATATATATATATATATATATATATATGTACACTCATCCATCGTATACATTACCACATCTTGAAATTCCTTCCAGGAATGTGACTGATCACATGACCTGAAAGGTTCAATGGCTAATCAACAACTTTGTTTGATTGGGACCCTATCCATGCCACCTCACATATCAGGAGTGTCGTTCTTCTTTTCATAAAGAGGTCCAAGGGCTAGTCTTGCAGAAGTTTTTTCAGCTACACAGGATGCGCAACATCCGTGCAAGTCCTGGTGACTTTCTCCCCTGCACTGCACCGATCAGATAGATCAGTGTGGGGCAGGAGAAAGGAGAACAGTTCTTTCAGTGATCATGAAGGATGCTGTCAGTGTTTTCCTCCATCAGAATAAGCAGCCTCTAGACTGTAAGAAACACACACATTTTAACATCATTTTGATTGTCTAAAATTTACTGCAGCTAAAAATTACATTTGGTTTACAATGCATTTTGCCAGATATGTTGTCACTTGTCAAAGCTAAGAATTTTACATGCTGGGTTTTTTTATGGCACATTTAGCACTGATAAGTTGTCACACTCTTGCTTAATATGTTAACATTCTGTCTGTAAACTGTATATGCATAGCTACCTTTTTGAAGCAATATTGAGATTTACTTAAGAACGTGGGGCCCAATAAATACCATCAATGGTGCCCAGTCCAAGAGATGGTGGATCCTATAGGTAAACACCACCTCATCATGCACTAAAACTTACTAAAAAAAAAAAAAGATGTGAAGTTCACACATATAGAAAATGGACATTTTGTGAATACATATTACACGTATTGTAAAATAGATAGAGCTCATATGTAGAGTTTGTTTGATAAACTTTCCTACTACTTTGTCTAAATTAGAAGCAAATTGGTTGAACATTACTTCTACCTAAAATGGCAGAAAACGCACCTATCTTGGTGATGGACAGGACAGCTAGAGGGGATATGGAGGAGGCTGTTATTTTTTTTTTAATAGGTGTACTTTCACCAATTTGCTGATAATTAATTGAAAGTAGATGATCGGTACAATTGCTGCCAATGCATTTTTTAAAGCTGTATTGTCATGAGTCAAATTTGATCATGTTAGGTTCTTGCATAGGTCCTATAGCATTGATAAGTTTCCACCCTCTTTCCTACATACACACATCTCTCCTGCATACACACAACTCTACTACTATCACACACGCAATTTTCCGAAATACACACACAACTCTCCTCCATACACAAACACAGTTCTAACACATATAGCTTTTCTACAGCTTTGAAGTATGCACTCACACCTCTGTTACATACACGCACTGTTTTGCTAAATACTTGTACACAGCTTTCTTACATACACCAACAGCTCTCTTATATACTCATGCAGCTCCACACACACAAACACTTATATATATATATATATATATATATATATATACACTCATCCATCGTATACATTACCACATCTTGAAATTCCTTCCAGGAATGTGACTGATCACATGACCTGAAAGGTTCAATGGCTAATCAACAACTTTGTTTGATTGGGACCCTATCCATGCCACCTCACATATCAGGAGTGTCGTTCTTCTTTTCATAAAGAGGTCCAAGGGCTAGTCTTGCAGAAGTTTTTTCAGCTACACAGGATGCGCAACATCCGTGCAAGTCCTGGTGACTTTCTCCCCTGCACTGCACCGATCAGATAGATCAGTGTGGGGCAGGAGAAAGGAGAACAGTTCTTTCAGTGATCATGAAGGATGCTGTCAGTGTTTTCCTCCATCAGAATAAGCAGCCTCTAGACTGTAAGAAACACACACATTTTAACATCATTTTGATTGTCTAAAATTTACTGCAGCTAAAAATTACATTTGGTTTACAATGCATTTTGCCAGATATGTTGTCACTTGTCAAAGCTAAGAATTTTACATGCTGGGTTTTTTTATGGCACATTTAGCACTGATAAGTTGTCACACTCTTGCTTAATATGTTAACATTCTGTCTGTAAACTGTATATGCATAGCTACCTTTTTGAAGCAATATTGAGATTTACTTAAGAACGTGGGGCCCAATAAATACCATCAATGGTGCCCAGTCCAAGAGATGGTGGATCCTATAGGTAAACACCACCTCATCATGCACTAAAACTTACTAAAAAAAAAAAAAGATGTGAAGTTCACACATATAGAAAATGGACATTTTGTGAATACATATTACACGTATTGTAAAATAGATAGAGCTCATATGTAGAGTTTGTTTGATAAACTTTCCTACTACTTTGTCTAAATTAGAAGCAAATTGGTTGAACATTACTTCTACCTAAAATGGCAGAAAACGCACCTATCTTGGTGATGGACAGGACAGCTAGAGGGGATATGGAGGAGGCTGTTATTTTTTTTTTAATAGGTGTACTTTCACCAATTTGCTGATAATTAATTGAAAGTAGATGATCGGTACAATTGCTGCCAATGCATTTTTTAAAGCTGTATTGTCATGAGTCAAATTTGATCATGTTAGGTTCTTGCATAGGTCCTATAGCATTGATAAGTTTCCACCCTCTTTCCTACATACACACATCTCTCCTGCATACACACAACTCTACTACTATCACACACGCAATTTTCCGAAATACACACACAACTCTCCTCCATACACAAACACAGTTCTAACACATATAGCTTTTCTACAGCTTTGAAGTATGCACTCACACCTCTGTTACATACACGCACTGTTTTGCTACATACTTGTACACAGCTTTCTTACATACACCAACAGCTCTCTTATATACTCATGCAGCTCCACACACACAAACACTTATATATATATATATATATATATATGTACACTCATCCATCGTATACATTACCACATCTTGAAATTCCTTCCAGGAATGTGACTGATCACATGACCTGAAAGGTTCAATGGCTAATCAACAACTTTGTTTGATTGGGACCCTATCCATGCCACCTCACATATCAGGAGTGTCGTTCTTCTTTTCATAAAGAGGTCCAAGGGCTAGTCTTGCAGAAGTTTTTTCAGCTACACAGGATGCGCAACATCCGTGCAAGTCCTGGTGACTTTCTCCCCTGCACTGCACCGATCAGATAGATCAGTGTGGGGCAGGAGAAAGGAGAACAGTTCTTTCAGTGATCATGAAGGATGCTGTCAGTGTTTTCCTCCATCAGAATAAGCAGCCTCTAGACTGTAAGAAACACACACATTTTAACATCATTTTGATTGTCTAAAATTTACTGCAGCTAAAAATTACATTTGGTTTACAATGCATTTTGCCAGATATGTTGTCACTTGTCAAAGCTAAGAATTTTACATGCTGGGTTTTTTTATGGCACATTTAGCACTGATAAGTTGTCACACTCTTGCTTAATATGTTAACATTCTGTCTGTAAACTGTATATGCATAGCTACCTTTTTGAAGCAATATTGAGATTTACTTAAGAACGTGGGGCCCAATAAATACCATCAATGGTGCCCAGTCCAAGAGATGGTGGATCCTATAGGTAAACACCACCTCATCATGCACTAAAACTTACTAAAAAAAAAAAAAGATGTGAAGTTCACACATATAGAAAATGGACATTTTGTGAATACATATTACACGTACTGTAAAATAGATAGAGCTCATATGTAGAGTTTGTTTGATAAACTTTCCTACTACTTTGTCTAAATTAGAAGCAAATTGGTTGAACATTACTTCTACCTAAAATGGCAGAAAACGCACCTATCTTGGTGATGGACAGGACAGCTAGAGGGGATATGGAGGAGGCTGTTATTTTTTTTTTAATAGGTGTACTTTCACCAATTTGCTGATAATTAATTGAAAGTAGATGATCGGTACAATTGCTGCCAATGCATTTTTTAAAGCTGTATTGTCATGAGTCAAATTTGATCATGTTAGGTTCTTGCATAGGTCCTATAGCATTGATAAGTTTCCACCCTCTTTCCTACATACACACATCTCTCCTGCATACACACAACTCTACTACTATCACACACGCAATTTTCCGAAATACACACACAACTCTCCTCCATACACAAACACAGTTCTAACACATATAGCTTTTCTACAGCTTTGAAGTATGCACTCACACCTCTGTTACATACACGCACTGTTTTGCTACATACTTGTACACAGCTTTCTTACATACACCAACAGCTCTCTTATATACTCATGCAGCTCCACACACACAAACACTTATATATATATATATATATATATATATGTACACTCATCCATCGTATACATTACCACATCTTGAAATTCCTTCCAGGAATGTGACTGATCACATGACCTGAAAGGTTCAATGGCTAATCAACAACTTTGTTTGATTGGGACCCTATCCATGCCACCTCACATATCAGGAGTGTCGTTCTTCTTTTCATAAAGAGGTCCAAGGGCTAGTCTTGCAGAAGTTTTTTCAGCTACACAGGATGCGCAACATCCGTGCAAGTCCTGGTGACTTTCTCCCCTGCACTGCACCGATCAGATAGATCAGTGTGGGGCAGGAGAAAGGAGAACAGTTCTTTCAGTGATCATGAAGGATGCTGTCAGTGTTTTCCTCCATCAGAATAAGCAGCCTCTAGACTGTAAGAAACACACACATTTTAACATCATTTTGATTGTCTAAAATTTACTGCAGCTAAAAATTACATTTGGTTTACAATGCATTTTGCCAGATATGTTGTCACTTGTCAAAGCTAAGAATTTTACATGCTGGGTTTTTTTATGGCACATTTAGCACTGATAAGTTGTCACACTCTTGCTTAATATGTTAACATTCTGTCTGTAAACTGTATATGCATAGCTACCTTTTTGAAGCAATATTGAGATTTACTTAAGAACGTGGGGCCCAATAAATACCATCAATGGTGCCCAGTCCAAGAGATGGTGGATCCTATAGGTAAACACCACCTCATCATGCACTAAAACTTACTAAAAAAAAAAAAAGATGTGAAGTTCACACATATAGAAAATGGACATTTTGTGAATACATATTACACGTATTGTAAAATAGATAGAGCTCATATGTAGAGTTTGTTTGATAAACTTTCCTACTACTTTGTCTAAATTAGAAGCAAATTGGTTGAACATTACTTCTACCTAAAATGGCAGAAAACGCACCTATCTTGGTGATGGACAGGACAGCTAGAGGGGATATGGAGGAGGCTGTTATTTTTTTTTTAATAGGTGTACTTTCACCAATTTGCTGATAATTAATTGAAAGTAGATGATCGGTACAATTGCTGCCAATGCATTTTTTAAAGCTGTATTGTCATGAGTCAAATTTGATCATGTTAGGTTCTTGCATAGGTCCTATAGCATTGATAAGTTTCCACCCTCTTTCCTACATACACACATCTCTCCTGCATACACACAACTCTACTACTATCACACACGCAATTTTCCGAAATACACACACAACTCTCCTCCATACACAAACACAGTTCTAACACATATAGCTTTTCTACAGCTTTGAAGTATGCACTCACACCTCTGTTACATACACGCACTGTTTTGCTAAATACTTGTACACAGCTTTCTTACATACACCAACAGCTCTCTTATATACTCATGCAGCTCCACACACACAAACACTTATATATATATATATATATATATATATATATGTACACTCATCCATCGTATACATTACCACATCTTGAAATTCCTTCCAGGAATGTGACTGATCACATGACCTGAAAGGTTCAATGGCTAATCAACAACTTTGTTTGATTGGGACCCTATCCATGCCACCTCACATATCAGGAGTGTCGTTCTTCTTTTCATAAAGAGGTCCAAGGGCTAGTCTTGCAGAAGTTTTTTCAGCTACACAGGATGCGCAACATCCGTGCAAGTCCTGGTGACTTTCTCCCCTGCACTGCACCGATCAGATAGATCAGTGTGGGGCAGGAGAAAGGAGAACAGTTCTTTCAGTGATCATGAAGGATGCTGTCAGTGTTTTCCTCCATCAGAATAAGCAGCCTCTAGACTGTAAGAAACACACACATTTTAACATCATTTTGATTGTCTAAAATTTACTGCAGCTAAAAATTACATTTGGTTTACAATGCATTTTGCCAGATATGTTGTCACTTGTCAAAGCTAAGAATTTTACATGCTGGGTTTTTTTATGGCACATTTAGCACTGATAAGTTGTCACACTCTTGCTTAATATGTTAACATTCTGTCTGTAAACTGTATATGCATAGCTACCTTTTTGAAGCAATATTGAGATTTACTTAAGAACGTGGGGCCCAATAAATACCATCAATGGTGCCCAGTCCAAGAGATGGTGGATCCTATAGGTAAACACCACCTCATCATGCACTAAAACTTACTAAAAAAAAAAAAAGATGTGAAGTTCACACATATAGAAAATGGACATTTTGTGAATACATATTACACGTATTGTAAAATAGATAGAGCTCATATGTAGAGTTTGTTTGATAAACTTTCCTACTACTTTGTCTAAATTAGAAGCAAATTGGTTGAACATTACTTCTACCTAAAATGGCAGAAAACGCACCTATCTTGGTGATGGACAGGACAGCTAGAGGGGATATGGAGGAGGCTGTTATTTTTTTTTTAATAGGTGTACTTTCACCAATTTACTGATAATTAATTGAAAGTAGATGATCGGTACAATTGCTGCCAATGCATTTTTTAAAGCTGTATTGTCATGAGTCAAATTTGATCATGTTAGGTTCTTGCATAGGTCCTATAGCATTGATAAGTTTCCACCCTCTTTCCTACATACACACATCTCTCCTGCATACACACAACTCTACTACTATCACACACGCAATTTTCCGAAATACACACACAACTCTCCTCCATACACAAACACAGTTCTAACACATATAGCTTTTCTACAGCTTTGAAGTATGCACTCACACCTCTGTTACATACACGCACTGTTTTGCTACATACTTGTACACAGCTTTCTTACATACACCAACAGCTCTCTTATATACTCATGCAGCTCCACACACACAAACACTTATATATATATATATATATATATGTACACTCATCCATCGTATACATTACCACATCTTGAAATTCCTTCCAGGAATGTGACTGATCACATGACCTGAAAGGTTCAATGGCTAATCAACAACTTTGTTTGATTGGGACCCTATCCATGCCACCTCACATATCAGGAGTGTCGTTCTTCTTTTCATAAAGAGGTCCAAGGGCTAGTCTTGCAGAAGTTTTTTCAGCTACACAGGATGCGCAACATCCGTGCAAGTCCTGGTGACTTTCTCCCCTGCACTGCACCGATCAGATAGATCAGTGTGGGGCAGGAGAAAGGAGAACAGTTCTTTCAGTGATCATGAAGGATGCTGTCAGTGTTTTCCTCCATCAGAATAAGCAGCCTCTAGACTGTAAGAAACACACACATTTTAACATCATTTTGATTGTCTAAAATTTACTGCAGCTAAAAATTACATTTGGTTTACAATGCATTTTGCCAGATATGTTGTCACTTGTCAAAGCTAAGAATTTTACATGCTGGGTTTTTTTATGGCACATTTAGCACTGATAAGTTGTCACACTCTTGCTTAATATGTTAACATTCTGTCTGTAAACTGTATATGCATAGCTACCTTTTTGAAGCAATATTGAGATTTACTTAAGAACGTGGGGCCCAATAAATACCATCAATGGTGCCCAGTCCAAGAGATGGTGGATCCTATAGGTAAACACCACCTCATCATGCACTAAAACTTACTAAAAAAAAAAAAAGATGTGAAGTTCACACATATAGAAAATGGACATTTTGTGAATACATATTACACGTATTGTAAAATAGATAGAGCTCATATGTAGAGTTTGTTTGATAAACTTTCCTACTACTTTGTCTAAATTAGAAGCAAATTGGTTGAACATTACTTCTACCTAAAATGGCAGAAAACGCACCTATCTTGGTGATGGACAGGACAGCTAGAGGGGATATGGAGGAGGCTGTTATTTTTTTTTTAATAGGTGTACTTTCACCAATTTACTGATAATTAATTGAAAGTAGATGATCGGTACAATTGCTGCCAATGCATTTTTTAAAGCTGTATTGTCATGAGTCAAATTTGATCATGTTAGGTTCTTGCATAGGTCCTATAGCATTGATAAGTTTCCACCCTCTTTCCTACATACACACATCTCTCCTGCATACACACAACTCTACTACTATCACACACGCAATTTTCCGAAATACACACACAACTCTCCTCCATACACAAACACAGTTCTAACACATATAGCTTTTCTACAGCTTTGAAGTATGCACTCACACCTCTGTTACATACACGCACTGTTTTGCTACATACTTGTACACAGCTTTCTTACATACACCAACAGCTCTCTTATATACTCATGCAGCTCCACACACACAAACACTTATATATATATATATATATATATATGTACACTCATCCATCGTATACATTACCACATCTTGAAATTCCTTCCAGGAATGTGACTGATCACATGACCTGAAAGGTTCAATGGCTAATCAACAACTTTGTTTGATTGGGACCCTATCCATGCCACCTCACATATCAGGAGTGTCGTTCTTCTTTTCATAAAGAGGTCCAAGGGCTAGTCTTGCAGAAGTTTTTTCAGCTACACAGGATGCGCAACATCCGTGCAAGTCCTGGTGACTTTCTCCCCTGCACTGCACCGATCAGATAGATCAGTGTGGGGCAGGAGAAAGGAGAACAGTTCTTTCAGTGATCATGAAGGATGCTGTCAGTGTTTTCCTCCATCAGAATAAGCAGCCTCTAGACTGTAAGAAACACACACATTTTAACATCATTTTGATTGTCTAAAATTTACTGCAGCTAAAAATTACATTTGGTTTACAATGCATTTTGCCAGATATGTTGTCACTTGTCAAAGCTAAGAATTTTACATGCTGGGTTTTTTTATGGCACATTTAGCACTGATAAGTTGTCACACTCTTGCTTAATATGTTAACATTCTGTCTGTAAACTGTATATGCATAGCTACCTTTTTGAAGCAATATTGAGATTTACTTAAGAACGTGGGGCCCAATAAATACCATCAATGGTGCCCAGTCCAAGAGATGGTGGATCCTATAGGTAAACACCACCTCATCATGCACTAAAACTTACTAAAAAAAAAAAAAGATGTGAAGTTCACACATATAGAAAATGGACATTTTGTGAATACATATTACACGTATTGTAAAATAGATAGAGCTCATATGTAGAGTTTGTTTGATAAACTTTCCTACTACTTTGTCTAAATTAGAAGCAAATTGGTTGAACATTACTTCTACCTAAAATGGCAGAAAACGCACCTATCTTGGTGATGGACAGGACAGCTAGAGGGGATATGGAGGAGGCTGTTATTTTTTTTTTAATAGGTGTACTTTCACCAATTTGCTGATAATTAATTGAAAGTAGATGATCGGTACAATTGCTGCCAATGCATTTTTTAAAGCTGTATTGTCATGAGTCAAATTTGATCATGTTAGGTTCTTGCATAGGTCCTATAGCATTGATAAGTTTCCACCCTCTTTCCTACATACACACATCTCTCCTGCATACACACAACTCTACTACTATCACACACGCAATTTTCCGAAATACACACACAACTCTCCTCCATACACAAACACAGTTCTAACACATATAGCTTTTCTACAGCTTTGAAGTATGCACTCACACCTCTGTTACATACACGCACTGTTTTGCTACATACTTGTACACAGCTTTCTTACATACACCAACAGCTCTCTTATATACTCATGCAGCTCCACACACACAAACACTTATATATATATATATATATATATATATATATATATATATATGTACACTCATCCATCGTATACATTACCACATCTTGAAATTCCTTCCAGGAATGTGACTGATCACATGACCTGAAAGGTTCAATGGCTAATCAACAACTTTGTTTGATTGGGACCCTATCCATGCCACCTCACATATCAGGAGTGTCGTTCTTCTTTTCATAAAGAGGTCCAAGGGCTAGTCTTGCAGAAGTTTTTTCAGCTACACAGGATGCGCAACATCCGTGCAAGTCCTGGTGACTTTCTCCCCTGCACTGCACCGATCAGATAGATCAGTGTGGGGCAGGAGAAAGGAGAACAGTTCTTTCAGTGATCATGAAGGATGCTGTCAGTGTTTTCCTCCATCAGAATAAGCAGCCTCTAGACTGTAAGAAACACACACATTTTAACATCATTTTGATTGTCTAAAATTTACTGCAGCTAAAAATTACATTTGGTTTACAATGCATTTTGCCAGATATGTTGTCACTTGTCAAAGCTAAGAATTTTACATGCTGGGTTTTTTTATGGCACATTTAGCACTGATAAGTTGTCACACTCTTGCTTAATATGTTAACATTCTGTCTGTAAACTGTATATGCATAGCTACCTTTTTGAAGCAATATTGAGATTTACTTAAGAACGTGGGGCCCAATAAATACCATCAATGGTGCCCAGTCCAAGAGATGGTGGATCCTATAGGTAAACACCACCTCATCATGCACTAAAACTTACTAAAAAAAAAAAAAGATGTGAAGTTCACACATATAGAAAATGGACATTTTGTGAATACATATTACACGTATTGTAAAATAGATAGAGCTCATATGTAGAGTTTGTTTGATAAACTTTCCTACTACTTTGTCTAAATTAGAAGCAAATTGGTTGAACATTACTTCTACCTAAAATGGCAGAAAACGCACCTATCTTGGTGATGGACAGGACAGCTAGAGGGGATATGGAGGAGGCTGTTATTTTTTTTTTAATAGGTGTACTTTCACCAATTTACTGATAATTAATTGAAAGTAGATGATCGGTACAATTGCTGCCAATGCATTTTTTAAAGCTGTATTGTCATGAGTCAAATTTGATCATGTTAGGTTCTTGCATAGGTCCTATAGCATTGATAAGTTTCCACCCTCTTTCCTACATACACACATCTCTCCTGCATACACACAACTCTACTACTATCACACACGCAATTTTCCGAAATACACACACAACTCTCCTCCATACACAAACACAGTTCTAACACATATAGCTTTTCTACAGCTTTGAAGTATGCACTCACACCTCTGTTACATACACGCACTGTTTTGCTACATACTTGTACACAGCTTTCTTACATACACCAACAGCTCTCTTATATACTCATGCAGCTCCACACACACAAACACTTATATATATATATATATATATATATGTACACTCATCCATCGTATACATTACCACATCTTGAAATTCCTTCCAGGAATGTGACTGATCACATGACCTGAAAGGTTCAATGGCTAATCAACAACTTTGTTTGATTGGGACCCTATCCATGCCACCTCACATATCAGGAGTGTCGTTCTTCTTTTCATAAAGAGGTCCAAGGGCTAGTCTTGCAGAAGTTTTTTCAGCTACACAGGATGCGCAACATCCGTGCAAGTCCTGGTGACTTTCTCCCCTGCACTGCACCGATCAGATAGATCAGTGTGGGGCAGGAGAAAGGAGAACAGTTCTTTCAGTGATCATGAAGGATGCTGTCAGTGTTTTCCTCCATCAGAATAAGCAGCCTCTAGACTGTAAGAAACACACACATTTTAACATCATTTTGATTGTCTAAAATTTACTGCAGCTAAAAATTACATTTGGTTTACAATGCATTTTGCCAGATATGTTGTCACTTGTCAAAGCTAAGAATTTTACATGCTGGGTTTTTTTATGGCACATTTAGCACTGATAAGTTGTCACACTCTTGCTTAATATGTTAACATTCTGTCTGTAAACTGTATATGCATAGCTACCTTTTTGAAGCAATATTGAGATTTACTTAAGAACGTGGGGCCCAATAAATACCATCAATGGTGCCCAGTCCAAGAGATGGTGGATCCTATAGGTAAACACCACCTCATCATGCACTAAAACTTACTAAAAAAAAAAAAAGATGTGAAGTTCACACATATAGAAAATGGACATTTTGTGAATACATATTACACGTATTGTAAAATAGATAGAGCTCATATGTAGAGTTTGTTTGATAAACTTTCCTACTACTTTGTCTAAATTAGAAGCAAATTGGTTGAACATTACTTCTACCTAAAATGGCAGAAAACGCACCTATCTTGGTGATGGACAGGACAGCTAGAGGGGATATGGAGGAGGCTGTTATTTTTTTTTTAATAGGTGTACTTTCACCAATTTACTGATAATTAATTGAAAGTAGATGATCGGTACAATTGCTGCCAATGCATTTTTTAAAGCTGTATTGTCATGAGTCAAATTTGATCATGTTAGGTTCTTGCATAGGTCCTATAGCATTGATAAGTTTCCACCCTCTTTCCTACATACACACATCTCTCCTGCATACACACAACTCTACTACTATCACACACGCAATTTTCCGAAATACACACACAACTCTCCTCCATACACAAACACAGTTCTAACACATATAGCTTTTCTACAGCTTTGAAGTATGCACTCACACCTCTGTTACATACACGCACTGTTTTGCTACATACTTGTACACAGCTTTCTTACATACACCAACAGCTCTCTTATATACTCATGCAGCTCCACACACACAAACACTTATATATATATATATATATATATATGTACACTCATCCATCGTATACATTACCACATCTTGAAATTCCTTCCAGGAATGTGACTGATCACATGACCTGAAAGGTTCAATGGCTAATCAACAACTTTGTTTGATTGGGACCCTATCCATGCCACCTCACATATCAGGAGTGTCGTTCTTCTTTTCATAAAGAGGTCCAAGGGCTAGTCTTGCAGAAGTTTTTTCAGCTACACAGGATGCGCAACATCCGTGCAAGTCCTGGTGACTTTCTCCCCTGCACTGCACCGATCAGATAGATCAGTGTGGGGCAGGAGAAAGGAGAACAGTTCTTTCAGTGATCATGAAGGATGCTGTCAGTGTTTTCCTCCATCAGAATAAGCAGCCTCTAGACTGTAAGAAACACACACATTTTAACATCATTTTGATTGTCTAAAATTTACTGCAGCTAAAAATTACATTTGGTTTACAATGCATTTTGCCAGATATGTTGTCACTTGTCAAAGCTAAGAATTTTACATGCTGGGTTTTTTTATGGCACATTTAGCACTGATAAGTTGTCACACTCTTGCTTAATATGTTAACATTCTGTCTGTAAACTGTATATGCATAGCTACCTTTTTGAAGCAATATTGAGATTTACTTAAGAACGTGGGGCCCAATAAATACCATCAATGGTGCCCAGTCCAAGAGATGGTGGATCCTATAGGTAAACACCACCTCATCATGCACTAAAACTTACTAAAAAAAAAAAAAGATGTGAAGTTCACACATATAGAAAATGGACATTTTGTGAATACATATTACACGTATTGTAAAATAGATAGAGCTCATATGTAGAGTTTGTTTGATAAACTTTCCTACTACTTTGTCTAAATTAGAAGCAAATTGGTTGAACATTACTTCTACCTAAAATGGCAGAAAACGCACCTATCTTGGTGATGGACAGGACAGCTAGAGGGGATATGGAGGAGGCTGTTATTTTTTTTTTTAATAGGTGTACTTTCACCAATTTGCTGATAATTAATTGAAAGTAGATGATCGGTACAATTGCTGCCAATGCATTTTTTAAAGCTGTATTGTCATGAGTCAAATTTGATCATGTTAGGTTCTTGCATAGGTCCTATAGCATTGATAAGTTTCCACCCTCTTTCCTACATACACACATCTCTCCTGCATACACACAACTCTACTACTATCACACACGCAATTTTCCGAAATACACACACAACTCTCCTCCATACACAAACACAGTTCTAACACATATAGCTTTTCTACAGCTTTGAAGTATGCACTCACACCTCTGTTACATACACGCACTGTTTTGCTACATACTTGTACACAGCTTTCTTACATACACCAACAGCTCTCTTATATACTCATGCAGCTCCACACACACAAACACTTATATATATATATATATATATATATATATATATATATATATATGTACACTCATCCATCGTATACATTACCACATCTTGAAATTCCTTCCAGGAATGTGACTGATCACATGACCTGAAAGGTTCAATGGCTAATCAACAACTTTGTTTGATTGGGACCCTATCCATGCCACCTCACATATCAGGAGTGTCGTTCTTCTTTTCATAAAGAGGTCCAAGGGCTAGTCTTGCAGAAGTTTTTTCAGCTACACAGGATGCGCAACATCCGTGCAAGTCCTGGTGACTTTCTCCCCTGCACTGCACCGATCAGATAGATCAGTGTGGGGCAGGAGAAAGGAGAACAGTTCTTTCAGTGATCATGAAGGATGCTGTCAGTGTTTTCCTCCATCAGAATAAGCAGCCTCTAGACTGTAAGAAACACACACATTTTAACATCATTTTGATTGTCTAAAATTTACTGCAGCTAAAAATTACATTTGGTTTACAATGCATTTTGCCAGATATGTTGTCACTTGTCAAAGCTAAGAATTTTACATGCTGGGTTTTTTTATGGCACATTTAGCACTGATAAGTTGTCACACTCTTGCTTAATATGTTAACATTCTGTCTGTAAACTGTATATGCATAGCTACCTTTTTGAAGCAATATTGAGATTTACTTAAGAACGTGGGGCCCAATAAATACCATCAATGGTGCCCAGTCCAAGAGATGGTGGATCCTATAGGTAAACACCACCTCATCATGCACTAAAACTTACTAAAAAAAAAAAAAGATGTGAAGTTCACACATATAGAAAATGGACATTTTGTGAATACATATTACACGTATTGTAAAATAGATAGAGCTCATATGTAGAGTTTGTTTGATAAACTTTCCTACTACTTTGTCTAAATTAGAAGCAAATTGGTTGAACATTACTTCTACCTAAAATGGCAGAAAACGCACCTATCTTGGTGATGGACAGGACAGCTAGAGGGGATATGGAGGAGGCTGTTATTTTTTTTTTAATAGGTGTACTTTCACCAATTTACTGATAATTAATTGAAAGTAGATGATCGGTACAATTGCTGCCAATGCATTTTTTAAAGCTGTATTGTCATGAGTCAAATTTGATCATGTTAGGTTCTTGCATAGGTCCTATAGCATTGATAAGTTTCCACCCTCTTTCCTACATACACACATCTCTCCTGCATACACACAACTCTACTACTATCACACACGCAATTTTCCGAAATACACACACAACTCTCCTCCATACACAAACACAGTTCTAACACATATAGCTTTTCTACAGCTTTGAAGTATGCACTCACACCTCTGTTACATACACGCACTGTTTTGCTACATACTTGTACACAGCTTTCTTACATACACCAACAGCTCTCTTATATACTCATGCAGCTCCACACACACAAACACTTATATATATATATATATATATATATATATGTACACTCATCCATCGTATACATTACCACATCTTGAAATTCCTTCCAGGAATGTGACTGATCACATGACCTGAAAGGTTCAATGGCTAATCAACAACTTTGTTTGATTGGGACCCTATCCATGCCACCTCACATATCAGGAGTGTCGTTCTTCTTTTCATAAAGAGGTCCAAGGGCTAGTCTTGCAGAAGTTTTTTCAGCTACACAGGATGCGCAACATCCGTGCAAGTCCTGGTGACTTTCTCCCCTGCACTGCACCGATCAGATAGATCAGTGTGGGGCAGTAGAAAGGAGAACAGTTCTTTCAGTGATCATGAAGGATGCTGTCAGTGTTTTCCTCCATCAGAATAAGCAGCCTCTAGACTGTAAGAAACACACACATTTTAACATCATTTTGATTGTCTAAAATTTACTGCAGCTAAAAATTACATTTGGTTTACAATGCATTTTGCCAGATATGTTGTCACTTGTCAAAGCTAAGAATTTTACATGCTGGGTTTTTTTATGGCACATTTAGCACTGATAAGTTGTCACACTCTTGCTTAATATGTTAACATTCTGTCTGTAAACTGTATATGCATAGCTACCTTTTTGAAGCAATATTGAGATTTACTTAAGAACGTGGGGCCCAATAAATACCATCAATGGTGCCCAGTCCAAGAGATGGTGGATCCTATAGGTAAACACCACCTCATCATGCACTAAAACTTACTAAAAAAAAAAAAAGATGTGAAGTTCACACATATAGAAAATGGACATTTTGTGAATACATATTACACGTATTGTAAAATAGATAGAGCTCATATGTAGAGTTTGTTTGATAAACTTTCCTACTACTTTGTCTAAATTAGAAGCAAATTGGTTGAACATTACTTCTACCTAAAATGGCAGAAAACGCACCTATCTTGGTGATGGACAGGACAGCTAGAGGGGATATGGAGGAGGCTGTTATTTTTTTTTTAATAGGTGTACTTTCACCAATTTACTGATAATTAATTGAAAGTAGATGATCGGTACAATTGCTGCCAATGCATTTTTTAAAGCTGTATTGTCATGAGTCAAATTTGATCATGTTAGGTTCTTGCATAGGTCCTATAGCATTGATAAGTTTCCACCCTCTTTCCTACATACACACATCTCTCCTGCATACACACAACTCTACTACTATCACACACGCAATTTTCCGAAATACACACACAACTCTCCTCCATACACAAACACAGTTCTAACACATATAGCTTTTCTACAGCTTTGAAGTATGCACTCACACCTCTGTTACATACACGCACTGTTTTGCTACATACTTGTACACAGCTTTCTTACATACACCAACAGCTCTCTTATATACTCATGCAGCTCCACACACACAAACACTTATATATATATATATATATATATATATATATGTACACTCATCCATCGTATACATTACCACATCTTGAAATTCCTTCCAGGAATGTGACTGATCACATGACCTGAAAGGTTCAATGGCTAATCAACAACTTTGTTTGATTGGGACCCTATCCATGCCACCTCACATATCAGGAGTGTCGTTCTTCTTTTCATAAAGAGGTCCAAGGGCTAGTCTTGCAGAAGTTTTTTCAGCTACACAGGATGCGCAACATCCGTGCAAGTCCTGGTGACTTTCTCCCCTGCACTGCACCGATCAGATAGATCAGTGTGGGGCAGGAGAAAGGAGAACAGTTCTTTCAGTGATCATGAAGGATGCTGTCAGTGTTTTCCTCCATCAGAATAAGCAGCCTCTAGACTGTAAGAAACACACACATTTTAACATCATTTTGATTGTCTAAAATTTACTGCAGCTAAAAATTACATTTGGTTTACAATGCATTTTGCCAGATATGTTGTCACTTGTCAAAGCTAAGAATTTTACATGCTGGGTTTTTTTATGGCACATTTAGCACTGATAAGTTGTCACACTCTTGCTTAATATGTTAACATTCTGTCTGTAAACTGTATATGCATAGCTACCTTTTTGAAGCAATATTGAGATTTACTTAAGAACGTGGGGCCCAATAAATACCATCAATGGTGCCCAGTCCAAGAGATGGTGGATCCTATAGGTAAACACCACCTCATCATGCACTAAAACTTACTAAAAAAAAAAAAAGATGTGAAGTTCACACATATAGAAAATGGACATTTTGTGAATACATATTACACGTATTGTAAAATAGATAGAGCTCATATGTAGAGTTTGTTTGATAAACTTTCCTACTACTTTGTCTAAATTAGAAGCAAATTGGTTGAACATTACTTCTACCTAAAATGGCAGAAAACGCACCTATCTTGGTGATGGACAGGACAGCTAGAGGGGATATGGAGGAGGCTGTTATTTTTTTTTTAATAGGTGTACTTTCACCAATTTGCTGATAATTAATTGAAAGTAGATGATCGGTACAATTGCTGCCAATGCATTTTTTAAAGCTGTATTGTCATGAGTCAAATTTGATCATGTTAGGTTCTTGCATAGGTCCTATAGCATTGATAAGTTTCCACCCTCTTTCCTACATACACACATCTCTCCTGCATACACACAACTCTACTACTATCACACACGCAATTTTCCGAAATACACACACAACTCTCCTCCATACACAAACACAGTTCTAACACATATAGCTTTTCTACAGCTTTGAAGTATGCACTCACACCTCTGTTACATACACGCACTGTTTTGCTACATACTTGTACACAGCTTTCTTACATACACCAACAGCTCTCTTATATACTCATGCAGCTCCACACACACAAACACTTATATATATATATATATATATATATATATATGTACACTCATCCATCGTATACATTACCACATCTTGAAATTCCTTCCAGGAATGTGACTGATCACATGACCTGAAAGGTTCAATGGCTAATCAACAACTTTGTTTGATTGGGACCCTATCCATGCCACCTCACATATCAGGAGTGTCGTTCTTCTTTTCATAAAGAGGTCCAAGGGCTAGTCTTGCAGAAGTTTTTTCAGCTACACAGGATGCGCAACATCCGTGCAAGTCCTGGTGACTTTCTCCCCTGCACTGCACCGATCAGATAGATCAGTGTGGGGCAGGAGAAAGGAGAACAGTTCTTTCAGTGATCATGAAGGATGCTGTCAGTGTTTTCCTCCATCAGAATAAGCAGCCTCTAGACTGTAAGAAACACACACATTTTAACATCATTTTGATTGTCTAAAATTTACTGCAGCTAAAAATTACATTTGGTTTACAATGCATTTTGCCAGATATGTTGTCACTTGTCAAAGCTAAGAATTTTACATGCTGGGTTTTTTTATGGCACATTTAGCACTGATAAGTTGTCACACTCTTGCTTAATATGTTAACATTCTGTCTGTAAACTGTATATGCATAGCTACCTTTTTGAAGCAATATTGAGATTTACTTAAGAACGTGGGGCCCAATAAATACCATCAATGGTGCCCAGTCCAAGAGATGGTGGATCCTATAGGTAAACACCACCTCATCATGCACTAAAACTTACTAAAAAAAAAAAAAGATGTGAAGTTCACACATATAGAAAATGGACATTTTGTGAATACATATTACACGTATTGTAAAATAGATAGAGCTCATATGTAGAGTTTGTTTGATAAACTTTCCTACTACTTTGTCTAAATTAGAAGCAAATTGGTTGAACATTACTTCTACCTAAAATGGCAGAAAACGCACCTATCTTGGTGATGGACAGGACAGCTAGAGGGGATATGGAGGAGGCTGTTATTTTTTTTTTAATAGGTGTACTTTCACCAATTTACTGATAATTAATTGAAAGTAGATGATCGGTACAATTGCTGCCAATGCATTTTTTAAAGCTGTATTGTCATGAGTCAAATTTGATCATGTTAGGTTCTTGCATAGGTCCTATAGCATTGATAAGTTTCCACCCTCTTTCCTACATACACACATCTCTCCTGCATACACACAACTCTACTACTATCACACACGCAATTTTCCGAAATACACACACAACTCTCCTCCATACACAAACACAGTTCTAACACATATAGCTTTTCTACAGCTTTGAAGTATGCACTCACACCTCTGTTACATACACGCACTGTTTTGCTACATACTTGTACACCGCTTTCTTACATACACCAACAGCTCTCTTATATACTCATGCAGCTCCACACACACAAACACTTATATATATATATATATATATATATATATATGTACACTCATCCATCGTATACATTACCACATCTTGAAATTCCTTCCAGGAATGTGACTGATCACATGACCTGAAAGGTTCAATGGCTAATCAACAACTTTGTTTGATTGGGACCCTATCCATGCCACCTCACATATCAGGAGTGTCGTTCTTCTTTTCATAAAGAGGTCCAAGGGCTAGTCTTGCAGAAGTTTTTTCAGCTACACAGGATGCGCAACATCCGTGCAAGTCCTGGTGACTTTCTCCCCTGCACTGCACCGATCAGATAGATCAGTGTGGGGCAGGAGAAAGGAGAACAGTTCTTTCAGTGATCATGAAGGATGCTGTCAGTGTTTTCCTCCATCAGAATAAGCAGCCTCTAGACTGTAAGAAACACACACATTTTAACATCATTTTGATTGTCTAAAATTTACTGCAGCTAAAAATTACATTTGGTTTACAATGCATTTTGCCAGATATGTTGTCACTTGTCAAAGCTAAGAATTTTACATGCTGGGTTTTTTTATGGCACATTTAGCACTGATAAGTTGTCACACTCTTGCTTAATATGTTAACATTCTGTCTGTAAACTGTATATGCATAGCTACCTTTTTGAAGCAATATTGAGATTTACTTAAGAACGTGGGGCCCAATAAATACCATCAATGGTGCCCAGTCCAAGAGATGGTGGATCCTATAGGTAAACACCACCTCATCATGCACTAAAACTTACTAAAAAAAAAAAAAGATGTGAAGTTCACACATATAGAAAATGGACATTTTGTGAATACATATTACACGTATTGTAAAATAGATAGAGCTCATATGTAGAGTTTGTTTGATAAACTTTCCTACTACTTTGTCTAAATTAGAAGCAAATTGGTTGAACATTACTTCTACCTAAAATGGCAGAAAACGCACCTATCTTGGTGATGGACAGGACAGCTAGAGGGGATATGGAGGAGGCTGTTATTTTTTTTTTAATAGGTGTACTTTCACCAATTTACTGATAATTAATTGAAAGTAGATGATCGGTACAATTGCTGCCAATGCATTTTTTAAAGCTGTATTGTCATGAGTCAAATTTGATCATGTTAGGTTCTTGCATAGGTCCTATAGCATTGATAAGTTTCCACCCTCTTTCCTACATACACACATCTCTCCTGCATACACACAACTCTACTACTATCACACACGCAATTTTCCGAAATACACACACAACTCTCCTCCATACACAAACACAGTTCTAACACATATAGCTTTTCTACAGCTTTGAAGTATGCACTCACACCTCTGTTACATACACGCACTGTTTTGCTACATACTTGTACACAGCTTTCTTACATACACCAACAGCTCTCTTATATACTCATGCAGCTCCACACACACAAACACTTATATATATATATATATATGTACACTCATCCATCGTATACATTACCACATCTTGAAATTCCTTCCAGGAATGTGACTGATCACATGACCTGAAAGGTTCAATGGCTAATCAACAACTTTGTTTGATTGGGACCCTATCCATGCCACCTCACATATCAGGAGTGTCGTTCTTCTTTTCATAAAGAGGTCCAAGGGCTAGTCTTGCAGAAGTTTTTTCAGCTACACAGGATGCGCAACATCCGTGCAAGTCCTGGTGACTTTCTCCCCTGCACTGCACCGATCAGATAGATCAGTGTGGGGCAGGAGAAAGGAGAACAGTTCTTTCAGTGATCATGAAGGATGCTGTCAGTGTTTTCCTCCATCAGAATAAGCAGCCTCTAGACTGTAAGAAACACACACATTTTAACATCATTTTGATTGTCTAAAATTTACTGCAGCTAAAAATTACATTTGGTTTACAATGCATTTTGCCAGATATGTTGTCACTTGTCAAAGCTAAGAATTTTACATGCTGGGTTTTTTTATGGCACATTTAGCACTGATAAGTTGTCACACTCTTGCTTAATATGTTAACATTCTGTCTGTAAACTGTATATGCATAGCTACCTTTTTGAAGCAATATTGAGATTTACTTAAGAACGTGGGGCCCAATAAATACCATCAATGGTGCCCAGTCCAAGAGATGGTGGATCCTATAGGTAAACACCACCTCATCATGCACTAAAACTTACTAAAAAAAAAAAAGATGTGAAGTTCACACATATAGAAAATGGACATTTTGTGAATACATATTACACGTATTGTAAAATAGATAGAGCTCATATGTAGAGTTTGTTTGATAAACTTTCCTACTACTTTGTCTAAATTAGAAGCAAATTGGTTGAACATTACTTCTACCTAAAATGGCAGAAAACGCACCTATCTTGGTGATGGACAGGACAGCTAGAGGGGATATGGAGGAGGCTGTTATTTTTTTTTTAATAGGTGTACTTTCACCAATTTACTGATAATTAATTGAAAGTAGATGATCGGTACAATTGCTGCCAATGCATTTTTTAAAGCTGTATTGTCATGAGTCAAATTTGATCATGTTAGGTTCTTGCATAGGTCCTATAGCATTGATAAGTTTCCACCCTCTTTCCTACATACACACATCTCTCCTGCATACACACAACTCTACTACTATCACACACGCAATTTTCCGAAATACACACACAACTCTCCTCCATACACAAACACAGTTCTAACACATATAGCTTTTCTACAGCTTTGAAGTATGCACTCACACCTCTGTTACATACACGCACTGTTTTGCTACATACTTGTACACAGCTTTCTTACATACACCAACAGCTCTCTTATATACTCATGCAGCTCCACACACACAAACACTTATATATATATATATATATATATATATATATATGTACACTCATCCATCGTATACATTACCACATCTTGAAATTCCTTCCAGGAATGTGACTGATCACATGACCTGAAAGGTTCAATGGCTAATCAACAACTTTGTTTGATTGGGACCCTATCCATGCCACCTCACATATCAGGAGTGTCGTTCTTCTTTTCATAAAGAGGTCCAAGGGCTAGTCTTGCAGAAGTTTTTTCAGCTACACAGGATGCGCAACATCCGTGCAAGTCCTGGTGACTTTCTCCCCTGCACTGCACCGATCAGATAGATCAGTGTGGGGCAGGAGAAAGGAGAACAGTTCTTTCAGTGATCATGAAGGATGCTGTCAGTGTTTTCCTCCATCAGAATAAGCAGCCTCTAGACTGTAAGAAACACACACATTTTAACATCATTTTGATTGTCTAAAATTTACTGCAGCTAAAAATTACATTTGGTTTACAATGCATTTTGCCAGATATGTTGTCACTTGTCAAAGCTAAGAATTTTACATGCTGGGTTTTTTTATGGCACATTTAGCACTGATAAGTTGTCACACTCTTGCTTAATATGTTAACATTCTGTCTGTAAACTGTATATGCATAGCTACCTTTTTGAAGCAATATTGAGATTTACTTAAGAACGTGGGGCCCAATAAATACCATCAATGGTGCCCAGTCCAAGAGATGGTGGATCCTATAGGTAAACACCACCTCATCATGCACTAAAACTTACTAAAAAAAAAAAAAGATGTGAAGTTCACACATATAGAAAATGGACATTTTGTGAATACATATTACACGTATTGTAAAACAGATAGAGCTCATATGTAGAGTTTGTTTGATAAACTTTCCTACTACTTTGTCTAAATTAGAAGCAAATTGGTTGAACATTACTTCTACCTAAAATGGCAGAAAACGCACCTATCTTGGTGATGGACAGGACAGCTAGAGGGGATATGGAGGAGGCTGTTATTTTTTTTTTAATAGGTGTACTTTCACCAATTTACTGATAATTAATTGAAAGTAGATGATCGGTACAATTGCTGCCAATGCATTTTTTAAAGCTGTATTGTCATGAGTCAAATTTGATCATGTTAGGTTCTTGCATAGGTCCTATAGCATTGATAAGTTTCCACCCTCTTTCCTACATACACACATCTCTCCTGCATACACACAACTCTACTACTATCACACACGCAATTTTCCGAAATACACACACAACTCTCCTCCATACACAAACACAGTTCTAACACATATAGCTTTTCTACAGCTTTGAAGTATGCACTCACACCTCTGTTACATACACGCACTGTTTTGCTACATACTTGTACACAGCTTTCTTACATACACCAACAGCTCTCTTATATACTCATGCAGCTCCACACACACAAACACTTATATATATATATATATATGTACACTCATCCATCGTATACATTACCACATCTTGAAATTCCTTCCAGGAATGTGACTGATCACATGACCTGAAAGGTTCAATGGCTAATCAACAACTTTGTTTGATTGGGACCCTATCCATGCCACCTCACATATCAGGAGTGTCGTTCTTCTTTTCATAAAGAGGTCCAAGGGCTAGTCTTGCAGAAGTTTTTTCAGCTACACAGGATGCGCAACATCCGTGCAAGTCCTGGTGACTTTCTCCCCTGCACTGCACCGATCAGATAGATCAGTGTGGGGCAGGAGAAAGGAGAACAGTTCTTTCAGTGATCATGAAGGATGCTGTCAGTGTTTTCCTCCATCAGAATAAGCAGCCTCTAGACTGTAAGAAACACACACATTTTAACATCATTTTGATTGTCTAAAATTTACTGCAGCTAAAAATTACATTTGGTTTACAATGCATTTTGCCAGATATGTTGTCACTTGTCAAAGCTAAGAATTTTACATGCTGGGTTTTTTTATGGCACATTTAGCACTGATAAGTTGTCACACTCTTGCTTAATATGTTAACATTCTGTCTGTAAACTGTATATGCATAGCTACCTTTTTGAAGCAATATTGAGATTTACTTAAGAACGTGGGGCCCAATAAATACCATCAATGGTGCCCAGTCCAAGAGATGGTGGATCCTATAGGTAAACACCACCTCATCATGCACTAAAACTTACTAAAAAAAAAAAAAGATGTGAAGTTCACACATATAGAAAATGGACATTTTGTGAATACATATTACACGTATTGTAAAATAGATAGAGCTCATATGTAGAGTTTGTTTGATAAACTTTCCTACTACTTTGTCTAAATTAGAAGCAAATTGGTTGAACATTACTTCTACCTAAAATGGCAGAAAACGCACCTATCTTGGTGATGGACAGGACAGCTAGAGGGGATATGGAGGAGGCTGTTATTTTTTTTTTAATAGGTGTACTTTCACCAATTTACTGATAATTAATTGAAAGTAGATGATCGGTACAATTGCTGCCAATGCATTTTTTAAAGCTGTATTGTCATGAGTCAAATTTGATCATGTTAGGTTCTTGCATAGGTCCTATAGCATTGATAAGTTTCCACCCTCTTTCCTACATACACACATCTCTCCTGCATACACACAACTCTACTACTATCACACACGCAATTTTCCGAAATACACACACAACTCTCCTCCATACACAAACACAGTTCTAACACATATAGCTTTTCTACAGCTTTGAAGTATGCACTCACACCTCTGTTACATACACGCACTGTTTTGCTACATACTTGTACACAGCTTTCTTACATACACCAACAGCTCTCTTATATACTCATGCAGCTCCACACACACAAACACTTATATATATATATATATATGTACACTCATCCATCGTATACATTACCACATCTTGAAATTCCTTCCAGGAATGTGACTGATCACATGACCTGAAAGGTTCAATGGCTAATCAACAACTTTGTTTGATTGGGACCCTATCCATGCCACCTCACATATCAGGAGTGTCGTTCTTCTTTTCATAAAGAGGTCCAAGGGCTAGTCTTGCAGAAGTTTTTTCAGCTACACAGGATGCGCAACATCCGTGCAAGTCCTGGTGACTTTCTCCCCTGCACTGCACCGATCAGATAGATCAGTGTGGGGCAGGAGAAAGGAGAACAGTTCTTTCAGTGATCATGAAGGATGCTGTCAGTGTTTTCCTCCATCAGAATAAGCAGCCTCTAGACTGTAAGAAACACACACATTTTAACATCATTTTGATTGTCTAAAATTTACTGCAGCTAAAAATTACATTTGGTTTACAATGCATTTTGCCAGATATGTTGTCACTTGTCAAAGCTAAGAATTTTACATGCTGGGTTTTTTTATGGCACATTTAGCACTGATAAGTTGTCACACTCTTGCTTAATATGTTAACATTCTGTCTGTAAACTGTATATGCATAGCTACCTTTTTGAAGCAATATTGAGATTTACTTAAGAACGTGGGGCCCAATAAATACCATCAATGGTGCCCAGTCCAAGAGATGGTGGATCCTATAGGTAAACACCACCTCATCATGCACTAAAACTTACTAAAAAAAAAAAAAGATGTGAAGTTCACACATATAGAAAATGGACATTTTGTGAATACATATTACACGTATTGTAAAATAGATAGAGCTCATATGTAGAGTTTGTTTGATAAACTTTCCTACTACTTTGTCTAAATTAGAAGCAAATTGGTTGAACATTACTTCTACCTAAAATGGCAGAAAACGCACCTATCTTGGTGATGGACAGGACAGCTAGAGGGGATATGGAGGAGGCTGTTATTTTTTTTTTAATAGGTGTACTTTCACCAATTTACTGATAATTAATTGAAAGTAGATGATCGGTACAATTGCTGCCAATGCATTTTTTAAAGCTGTATTGTCATGAGTCAAATTTGATCATGTTAGGTTCTTGCATAGGTCCTATAGCATTGATAAGTTTCCACCCTCTTTCCTACATACACACATCTCTCCTGCATACACACAACTCTACTACTATCACACACGCAATTTTCCGAAATACACACACAACTCTCCTCCATACACAAACACAGTTCTAACACATATAGCTTTTCTACAGCTTTGAAGTATGCACTCACACCTCTGTTACATACACGCACTGTTTTGCTACATACTTGTACACAGCTTTCTTACATACACCAACAGCTCTCTTATATACTCATGCAGCTCCACACACACAAACACTTATATATATATATATATATATATATATATATATATGTACACTCATCCATCGTATACATTACCACATCTTGAAATTCCTTCCAGGAATGTGACTGATCACATGACCTGAAAGGTTCAATGGCTAATCAACAACTTTGTTTGATTGGGACCCTATCCATGCCACCTCACATATCAGGAGTGTCGTTCTTCTTTTCATAAAGAGGTCCAAGGGCTAGTCTTGCAGAAGTTTTTTCAGCTACACAGGATGCGCAACATCCGTGCAAGTCCTGGTGACTTTCTCCCCTGCACTGCACCGATCAGATAGATCAGTGTGGGGCAGGAGAAAGGAGAACAGTTCTTTCAGTGATCATGAAGGATGCTGTCAGTGTTTTCCTCCATCAGAATAAGCAGCCTCTAGACTGTAAGAAACACACACATTTTAACATCATTTTGATTGTCTAAAATTTACTGCAGCTAAAAATTACATTTGGTTTACAATGCATTTTGCCAGATATGTTGTCACTTGTCAAAGCTAAGAATTTTACATGCTGGGTTTTTTTATGGCACATTTAGCACTGATAAGTTGTCACACTCTTGCTTAATATGTTAACATTCTGTCTGTAAACTGTATATGCATAGCTACCTTTTTGAAGCAATATTGAGATTTACTTAAGAACGTGGGGCCCAATAAATACCATCAATGGTGCCCAGTCCAAGAGATGGTGGATCCTATAGGTAAACACCACCTCATCATGCACTAAAACTTACTAAAAAAAAAAAAAGATGTGAAGTTCACACATATAGAAAATGGACATTTTGTGAATACATATTACACGTATTGTAAAATAGATAGAGCTCATATGTAGAGTTTGTTTGATAAACTTTCCTACTACTTTGTCTAAATTAGAAGCAAATTGGTTGAACATTACTTCTACCTAAAATGGCAGAAAACGCACCTATCTTGGTGATGGACAGGACAGCTAGAGGGGATATGGAGGAGGCTGTTATTTTTTTTTTAATAGGTGTACTTTCACCAATTTACTGATAATTAATTGAAAGTAGATGATCGGTACAATTGCTGCCAATGCATTTTTTAAAGCTGTATTGTCATGAGTCAAATTTGATCATGTTAGGTTCTTGCATAGGTCCTATAGCATTGATAAGTTTCCACCCTCTTTCCTACATACACACATCTCTCCTGCATACACACAACTCTACTACTATCACACACGCAATTTTCCGAAATACACACACAACTCTCCTCCATACACAAACACAGTTCTAACACATATAGCTTTTCTACAGCTTTGAAGTATGCACTCACACCTCTGTTACATACACGCACTGTTTTGCTACATACTTGTACACAGCTTTCTTACATACACCAACAGCTCTCTTATATACTCATGCAGCTCCACACACACAAACACTTATATATATATATATATATATATATATATATATGTACACTCATCCATCGTATACATTACCACATCTTGAAATTCCTTCCAGGAATGTGACTGATCACATGACCTGAAAGGTTCAATGGCTAATCAACAACTTTGTTTGATTGGGACCCTATCCATGCCACCTCACATATCAGGAGTGTCGTTCTTCTTTTCATAAAGAGGTCCAAGGGCTAGTCTTGCAGAAGTTTTTTCAGCTACACAGGATGCGCAACATCCGTGCAAGTCCTGGTGACTTTCTCCCCTGCACTGCACCGATCAGATAGATCAGTGTGGGGCAGGAGAAAGGAGAACAGTTCTTTCAGTGATCATGAAGGATGCTGTCAGTGTTTTCCTCCATCAGAATAAGCAGCCTCTAGACTGTAAGAAACACACACATTTTAACATCATTTTGATTGTCTAAAATTTACTGCAGCTAAAAATTACATTTGGTTTACAATGCATTTTGCCAGATATGTTGTCACTTGTCAAAGCTAAGAATTTTACATGCTGGGTTTTTTTATGGCACATTTAGCACTGATAAGTTGTCACACTCTTGCTTAATATGTTAACATTCTGTCTGTAAACTGTATATGCATAGCTACCTTTTTGAAGCAATATTGAGATTTACTTAAGAACGTGGGGCCCAATAAATACCATCAATGGTGCCCAGTCCAAGAGATGGTGGATCCTATAGGTAAACACCACCTCATCATGCACTAAAACTTACTAAAAAAAAAAAAAGATGTGAAGTTCACACATATAGAAAATGGACATTTTGTGAATACATATTACACGTATTGTAAAATAGATAGAGCTCATATGTAGAGTTTGTTTGATAAACTTTCCTACTACTTTGTCTAAATTAGAAGCAAATTGGTTGAACATTACTTCTACCTAAAATGGCAGAAAACGCACCTATCTTGGTGATGGACAGGACAGCTAGAGGGGATATGGAGGAGGCTGTTATTTTTTTTTTAATAGGTGTACTTTCACCAATTTACTGATAATTAATTGAAAGTAGATGATCGGTACAATTGCTGCCAATGCATTTTTTAAAGCTGTATTGTCATGAGTCAAATTTGATCATGTTAGGTTCTTGCATAGGTCCTATAGCATTGATAAGTTTCCACCCTCTTTCCTACATACACACATCTCTCCTGCATACACACAACTCTACTACTATCACACACGCAATTTTCCGAAATACACACACAACTCTCCTCCATACACAAACACAGTTCTAACACATATAGCTTTTCTACAGCTTTGAAGTATGCACTCACACCTCTGTTACATACACGCACTGTTTTGCTACATACTTGTACATAGCTTTCTTACATACCATACACCAACAGCTCTCTTATATACTCATGCAGCTCCACACACACAAACACTTATATATATATATATATATATATATGTACACTCATCCATCGTATACATTACCACATCTTGAAATTCCTTCCAGGAATGTGACTGATCACATGACCTGAAAGGTTCAATGGCTAATCAACAACTTTGTTTGATTGGGACCCTATCCATGCCACCTCACATATCAGGAGTGTCGTTCTTCTTTTCATAAAGAGGTCCAAGGGCTAGTCTTGCAGAAGTTTTTTCAGCTACACAGGATGCGCAACATCCGTGCAAGTCCTGGTGACTTTCTCCCCTGCACTGCACCGATCAGATAGATCAGTGTGGGGCAGGAGAAAGGAGAACAGTTCTTTCAGTGATCATGAAGGATGCTGTCAGTGTTTTCCTCCATCAGAATAAGCAGCCTCTAGACTGTAAGAAACACACACATTTTAACATCATTTTGATTGTCTAAAATTTACTGCAGCTAAAAATTACATTTGGTTTACAATGCATTTTGCCAGATATGTTGTCACTTGTCAAAGCTAAGAATTTTACATGCTGGGTTTTTTTATGGCACATTTAGCACTGATAAGTTGTCACACTCTTGCTTAATATGTTAACATTCTGTCTGTAAACTGTATATGCATAGCTACCTTTTTGAAGCAATATTGAGATTTACTTAAGAACGTGGGGCCCAATAAATACCATCAATGGTGCCCAGTCCAAGAGATGGTGGATCCTATAGGTAAACACCACCTCATCATGCACTAAAACTTACTAAAAAAAAAAAAAGATGTGAAGTTCACACATATAGAAAATGGACATTTTGTGAATACATATTACACGTATTGTAAAATAGATAGAGCTCATATGTAGAGTTTGTTTGATAAACTTTCCTACTACTTTGTCTAAATTAGAAGCAAATTGGTTGAACATTACTTCTACCTAAAATGGCAGAAAACGCACCTATCTTGGTGATGGACAGGACAGCTAGAGGGGATATGGAGGAGGCTGTTATTTTTTTTTTAATAGGTGTACTTTCACCAATTTACTGATAATTAATTGAAAGTAGATGATCGGTACAATTGCTGCCAATGCATTTTTTAAAGCTGTATTGTCATGAGTCAAATTTGATCATGTTAGGTTCTTGCATAGGTCCTATAGCATTGATAAGTTTCCACCCTCTTTCCTACATACACACATCTCTCCTGCATACACACAACTCTACTACTATCACACACGCAATTTTCCGAAATACACACACAACTCTCCTCCATACACAAACACAGTTCTAACACATATAGCTTTTCTACAGCTTTGAAGTATGCACTCACACCTCTGTTACATACACGCACTGTTTTGCTACATACTTGTACACAGCTTTCTTACATACACCAACAGCTCTCTTATATACTCATGCAGCTCCACACACACAAACACTTATATATATATATATATATATATATATATATATGTACACTCATCCATCGTATACATTACCACATCTTGAAATTCCTTCCAGGAATGTGACTGATCACATGACCTGAAAGGTTCAATGGCTAATCAACAACTTTGTTTGATTGGGACCCTATCCATGCCACCTCACATATCAGGAGTGTCGTTCTTCTTTTCATAAAGAGGTCCAAGGGCTAGTCTTGCAGAAGTTTTTTCAGCTACACAGGATGCGCAACATCCGTGCAAGTCCTGGTGACTTTCTCCCCTGCACTGCACCGATCAGATAGATCAGTGTGGGGCAGGAGAAAGGAGAACAGTTCTTTCAGTGATCATGAAGGATGCTGTCAGTGTTTTCCTCCATCAGAATAAGCAGCCTCTAGACTGTAAGAAACACACACATTTTAACATCATTTTGATTGTCTAAAATTTACTGCAGCTAAAAATTACATTTGGTTTACAATGCATTTTGCCAGATATGTTGTCACTTGTCAAAGCTAAGAATTTTACATGCTGGGTTTTTTTATGGCACATTTAGCACTGATAAGTTGTCACACTCTTGCTTAATATGTTAACATTCTGTCTGTAAACTGTATATGCATAGCTACCTTTTTGAAGCAATATTGAGATTTACTTAAGAACGTGGGGCCCAATAAATACCATCAATGGTGCCCAGTCCAAGAGATGGTGGATCCTATAGGTAAACACCACCTCATCATGCACTAAAACTTACTAAAAAAAAAAAAAGATGTGAAGTTCACACATATAGAAAATGGACATTTTGTGAATACATATTACACGTATTGTAAAATAGATAGAGCTCATATGTAGAGTTTGTTTGATAAACTTTCCTACTACTTTGTCTAAATTAGAAGCAAATTGGTTGAACATTACTTCTACCTAAAATGGCAGAAAACGCACCTATCTTGGTGATGGACAGGACAGCTAGAGGGGATATGGAGGAGGCTGTTATTTTTTTTTTAATAGGTGTACTTTCACCAATTTACTGATAATTAATTGAAAGTAGATGATCGGTACAATTGCTGCCAATGCATTTTTTAAAGCTGTATTGTCATGAGTCAAATTTGATCATGTTAGGTTCTTGCATAGGTCCTATAGCATTGATAAGTTTCCACCCTCTTTCCTACATACACACATCTCTCCTGCATACACACAACTCTACTACTATCACACACGCAATTTTCCGAAATACACACACAACTCTCCTCCATACACAAACACAGTTCTAACACATATAGCTTTTCTACAGCTTTGAAGTATGCACTCACACCTCTGTTACATACACGCACTGTTTTGCTACATACTTGTACATAGCTTTCTTACATACCATACACCAACAGCTCTCTTATATACTCATGCAGCTCCACACACACAAACACTTATATATATATATATATATATATATGTACACTCATCCATCGTATACATTACCACATCTTGAAATTCCTTCCAGGAATGTGACTGATCACATGACCTGAAAGGTTCAATGGCTAATCAACAACTTTGTTTGATTGGGACCCTATCCATGCCACCTCACATATCAGGAGTGTCGTTCTTCTTTTCATAAAGAGGTCCAAGGGCTAGTCTTGCAGAAGTTTTTTCAGCTACACAGGATGCGCAACATCCGTGCAAGTCCTGGTGACTTTCTCCCCTGCACTGCACCGATCAGATAGATCAGTGTGGGGCAGGAGAAAGGAGAACAGTTCTTTCAGTGATCATGAAGGATGCTGTCAGTGTTTTCCTCCATCAGAATAAGCAGCCTCTAGACTGTAAGAAACACACACATTTTAACATCATTTTGATTGTCTAAAATTTACTGCAGCTAAAAATTACATTTGGTTTACAATGCATTTTGCCAGATATGTTGTCACTTGTCAAAGCTAAGAATTTTACATGCTGGGTTTTTTTATGGCACATTTAGCACTGATAAGTTGTCACACTCTTGCTTAATATGTTAACATTCTGTCTGTAAACTGTATATGCATAGCTACCTTTTTGAAGCAATATTGAGATTTACTTAAGAACGTGGGGCCCAATAAATACCATCAATGGTGCCCAGTCCAAGAGATGGTGGATCCTATAGGTAAACACCACCTCATCATGCACTAAAACTTACTAAAAAAAAAAAAAGATGTGAAGTTCACACATATAGAAAATGGACATTTTGTGAATACATATTACACGTATTGTAAAATAGATAGAGCTCATATGTAGAGTTTGTTTGATAAACTTTCCTACTACTTTGTCTAAATTAGAAGCAAATTGGTTGAACATTACTTCTACCTAAAATGGCAGAAAACGCACCTATCTTGGTGATGGACAGGACAGCTAGAGGGGATATGGAGGAGGCTGTTATTTTTTTTTTAATAGGTGTACTTTCACCAATTTACTGATAATTAATTGAAAGTAGATGATCGGTACAATTGCTGCCAATGCATTTTTTAAAGCTGTATTGTCATGAGTCAAATTTGATCATGTTAGGTTCTTGCATAGGTCCTATAGCATTGATAAGTTTCCACCCTCTTTCCTACATACACACATCTCTCCTGCATACACACAACTCTACTACTATCACACACGCAATTTTCCGAAATACACACACAACTCTCCTCCATACACAAACACAGTTCTAACACATATAGCTTTTCTACAGCTTTGAAGTATGCACTCACACCTCTGTTACATACACGCACTGTTTTGCTACATACTTGTACACAGCTTTCTTACATACACCAACAGCTCTCTTATATACTCATGCAGCTCCACACACACAAACACTTATATATATATATATATATATATATATATATATGTACACTCATCCATCGTATACATTACCACATCTTGAAATTCCTTCCAGGAATGTGACTGATCACATGACCTGAAAGGTTCAATGGCTAATCAACAACTTTGTTTGATTGGGACCCTATCCATGCCACCTCACATATCAGGAGTGTCGTTCTTCTTTTCATAAAGAGGTCCAAGGGCTAGTCTTGCAGAAGTTTTTTCAGCTACACAGGATGCGCAACATCCGTGCAAGTCCTGGTGACTTTCTCCCCTGCACTGCACCGATCAGATAGATCAGTGTGGGGCAGGAGAAAGGAGAACAGTTCTTTCAGTGATCATGAAGGATGCTGTCAGTGTTTTCCTCCATCAGAATAAGCAGCCTCTAGACTGTAAGAAACACACACATTTTAACATCATTTTGATTGTCTAAAATTTACTGCAGCTAAAAATTACATTTGGTTTACAATGCATTTTGCCAGATATGTTGTCACTTGTCAAAGCTAAGAATTTTACATGCTGGGTTTTTTTATGGCACATTTAGCACTGATAAGTTGTCACACTCTTGCTTAATATGTTAACATTCTGTCTGTAAACTGTATATGCATAGCTACCTTTTTGAAGCAATATTGAGATTTACTTAAGAACGTGGGGCCCAATAAATACCATCAATGGTGCCCAGTCCAAGAGATGGTGGATCCTATAGGTAAACACCACCTCATCATGCACTAAAACTTACTAAAAAAAAAAAAAGATGTGAAGTTCACACATATAGAAAATGGACATTTTGTGAATACATATTACACGTATTGTAAAATAGATAGAGCTCATATGTAGAGTTTGTTTGATAAACTTTCCTACTACTTTGTCTAAATTAGAAGCAAATTGGTTGAACATTACTTCTACCTAAAATGGCAGAAAACGCACCTATCTTGGTGATGGACAGGACAGCTAGAGGGGATATGGAGGAGGCTGTTATTTTTTTTTTAATAGGTGTACTTTCACCAATTTACTGATAATTAATTGAAAGTAGATGATCGGTACAATTGCTGCCAATGCATTTTTTAAAGCTGTATTGTCATGAGTCAAATTTGATCATGTTAGGTTCTTGCATAGGTCCTATAGCATTGATAAGTTTCCACCCTCTTTCCTACATACACACATCTCTCCTGCATACACACAACTCTACTACTATCACACACGCAATTTTCCGAAATACACACACAACTCTCCTCCATACACAAACACAGTTCTAACACATATAGCTTTTCTACAGCTTTGAAGTATGCACTCACACCTCTGTTACATACACGCACTGTTTTGCTACATACTTGTACACAGCTTTCTTACATACACCAACAGCTCTCTTATATACTCATGCAGCTCCACACACACAAACACTTATATATATATATATATATATATATATATATGTACACTCATCCATCGTATACATTACCACATCTTGAAATTCCTTCCAGGAATGTGACTGATCACATGACCTGAAAGGTTCAATGGCTAATCAACAACTTTGTTTGATTGGGACCCTATCCATGCCACCTCACATATCAGGAGTGTCGTTCTTCTTTTCATAAAGAGGTCCAAGGGCTAGTCTTGCAGAAGTTTTTTCAGCTACACAGGATGCGCAACATCCGTGCAAGTCCTGGTGACTTTCTCCCCTGCACTGCACCGATCAGATAGATCAGTGTGGGGCAGGAGAAAGGAGAACAGTTCTTTCAGTGATCATGAAGGATGCTGTCAGTGTTTTCCTCCATCAGAATAAGCAGCCTCTAGACTGTAAGAAACACACACATTTTAACATCATTTTGATTGTCTAAAATTTACTGCAGCTAAAAATTACATTTGGTTTACAATGCATTTTGCCAGATATGTTGTCACTTGTCAAAGCTAAGAATTTTACATGCTGGGTTTTTTTATGGCACATTTAGCACTGATAAGTTGTCACACTCTTGCTTAATATGTTAACATTCTGTCTGTAAACTGTATATGCATAGCTACCTTTTTGAAGCAATATTGAGATTTACTTAAGAACGTGGGGCCCAATAAATACCATCAATGGTGCCCAGTCCAAGAGATGGTGGATCCTATAGGTAAACACCACCTCATCATGCACTAAAACTTACTAAAAAAAAAAAAAGATGTGAAGTTCACACATATAGAAAATGGACATTTTGTGAATACATATTACACGTATTGTAAAATAGATAGAGCTCATATGTAGAGTTTGTTTGATAAACTTTCCTACTACTTTGTCTAAATTAGAAGCAAATTGGTTGAACATTACTTCTACCTAAAATGGCAGAAAACGCACCTATCTTGGTGATGGACAGGACAGCTAGAGGGGATATGGAGGAGGCTGTTATTTTTTTTTTAATAGGTGTACTTTCACCAATTTACTGATAATTAATTGAAAGTAGATGATCGGTACAATTGCTGCCAATGCATTTTTTAAAGCTGTATTGTCATGAGTCAAATTTGATCATGTTAGGTTCTTGCATAGGTCCTATAGCATTGATAAGTTTCCACCCTCTTTCCTACATACACACATCTCTCCTGCATACACACAACTCTACTACTATCACACACGCAATTTTCCGAAATACACACACAACTCTCCTCCATACACAAACACAGTTCTAACACATATAGCTTTTCTACAGCTTTGAAGTATGCACTCACACCTCTGTTACATACACGCACTGTTTTGCTACATACTTGTACACAGCTTTCTTACATACACCAACAGCTCTCTTATATACTCATGCAGCTCCACACACACAAACACTTATATATATATATATATATGTACACTCATCCATCGTATACATTACCACATCTTGAAATTCCTTCCAGGAATGTGACTGATCACATGACCTGAAAGGTTCAATGGCTAATCAACAACTTTGTTTGATTGGGACCCTATCCATGCCACCTCACATATCAGGAGTGTCGTTCTTCTTTTCATAAAGAGGTCCAAGGGCTAGTCTTGCAGAAGTTTTTTCAGCTACACAGGATGCGCAACATCCGTGCAAGTCCTGGTGACTTTCTCCCCTGCACTGCACCGATCAGATAGATCAGTGTGGGGCAGGAGAAAGGAGAACAGTTCTTTCAGTGATCATGAAGGATGCTGTCAGTGTTTTCCTCCATCAGAATAAGCAGCCTCTAGACTGTAAGAAACACACACATTTTAACATCATTTTGATTGTCTAAAATTTACTGCAGCTAAAAATTACATTTGGTTTACAATGCATTTTGCCAGATATGTTGTCACTTGTCAAAGCTAAGAATTTTACATGCTGGGTTTTTTTATGGCACATTTAGCACTGATAAGTTGTCACACTCTTGCTTAATATGTTAACATTCTGTCTGTAAACTGTATATGCATAGCTACCTTTTTGAAGCAATATTGAGATTTACTTAAGAACGTGGGGCCCAATAAATACCATCAATGGTGCCCAGTCCAAGAGATGGTGGATCCTATAGGTAAACACCACCTCATCATGCACTAAAACTTACTAAAAAAAAAAAAAGATGTGAAGTTCACACATATAGAAAATGGACATTTTGTGAATACATATTACACGTATTGTAAAATAGATAGAGCTCATATGTAGAGTTTGTTTGATAAACTTTCCTACTACTTTGTCTAAATTAGAAGCAAATTGGTTGAACATTACTTCTACCTAAAATGGCAGAAAACGCACCTATCTTGGTGATGGACAGGACAGCTAGAGGGGATATGGAGGAGGCTGTTATTTTTTTTTTAATAGGTGTACTTTCACCAATTTACTGATAATTAATTGAAAGTAGATGATCGGTACAATTGCTGCCAATGCATTTTTTAAAGCTGTATTGTCATGAGTCAAATTTGATCATGTTAGGTTCTTGCATAGGTCCTATAGCATTGATAAGTTTCCACCCTCTTTCCTACATACACACATCTCTCCTGCATACACACAACTCTACTACTATCACACACGCAATTTTCCGAAATACACACACAACTCTCCTCCATACACAAACACAGTTCTAACACATATAGCTTTTCTACAGCTTTGAAGTATGCACTCACACCTCTGTTACATACACGCACTGTTTTGCTACATACTTGTACACAGCTTTCTTACATACACCAACAGCTCTCTTATATACTCATGCAGCTCCACACACACAAACACTTATATATATATATATATATGTACACTCATCCATCGTATACATTACCACATCTTGAAATTCCTTCCAGGAATGTGACTGATCACATGACCTGAAAGGTTCAATGGCTAATCAACAACTTTGTTTGATTGGGACCCTATCCATGCCACCTCACATATCAGGAGTGTCGTTCTTCTTTTCATAAAGAGGTCCAAGGGCTAGTCTTGCAGAAGTTTTTTCAGCTACACAGGATGCGCAACATCCGTGCAAGTCCTGGTGACTTTCTCCCCTGCACTGCACCGATCAGATAGATCAGTGTGGGGCAGGAGAAAGGAGAACAGTTCTTTCAGTGATCATGAAGGATGCTGTCAGTGTTTTCCTCCATCAGAATAAGCAGCCTCTAGACTGTAAGAAACACACACATTTTAACATCATTTTGATTGTCTAAAATTTACTGCAGCTAAAAATTACATTTGGTTTACAATGCATTTTGCCAGATATGTTGTCACTTGTCAAAGCTAAGAATTTTACATGCTGGGTTTTTTTATGGCACATTTAGCACTGATAAGTTGTCACACTCTTGCTTAATATGTTAACATTCTGTCTGTAAACTGTATATGCATAGCTACCTTTTTGAAGCAATATTGAGATTTACTTAAGAACGTGGGGCCCAATAAATACCATCAATGGTGCCCAGTCCAAGAGATGGTGGATCCTATAGGTAAACACCACCTCATCATGCACTAAAACTTACTAAAAAAAAAAAAAGATGTGAAGTTCACACATATAGAAAATGGACATTTTGTGAATACATATTACACGTATTGTAAAATAGATAGAGCTCATATGTAGAGTTTGTTTGATAAACTTTCCTACTACTTTGTCTAAATTAGAAGCAAATTGGTTGAACATTACTTCTACCTAAAATGGCAGAAAACGCACCTATCTTGGTGATGGACAGGACAGCTAGAGGGGATATGGAGGAGGCTGTTATTTTTTTTTTAATAGGTGTACTTTCACCAATTTACTGATAATTAATTGAAAGTAGATGATCGGTACAATTGCTGCCAATGCATTTTTTAAAGCTGTATTGTCATGAGTCAAATTTGATCATGTTAGGTTCTTGCATAGGTCCTATAGCATTGATAAGTTTCCACCCTCTTTCCTACATACACACATCTCTCCTGCATACACACAACTCTACTACTATCACACACGCAATTTTCCGAAATACACACACAACTCTCCTCCATACACAAACACAGTTCTAACACATATAGCTTTTCTACAGCTTTGAAGTATGCACTCACACCTCTGTTACATACACGCACTGTTTTGCTACATACTTGTACACAGCTTTCTTACATACACCAACAGCTCTCTTATATACTCATGCAGCTCCACACACACAAACACTTATATATATATATATATATATATATATGTACACTCATCCATCGTATACATTACCACATCTTGAAATTCCTTCCAGGAATGTGACTGATCACATGACCTGAAAGGTTCAATGGCTAATCAACAACTTTGTTTGATTGGGACCCTATCCATGCCACCTCACATATCAGGAGTGTCGTTCTTCTTTTCATAAAGAGGTCCAAGGGCTAGTCTTGCAGAAGTTTTTTCAGCTACACAGGATGCGCAACATCCGTGCAAGTCCTGGTGACTTTCTCCCCTGCACTGCACCGATCAGATAGATCAGTGTGGGGCAGGAGAAAGGAGAACAGTTCTTTCAGTGATCATGAAGGATGCTGTCAGTGTTTTCCTCCATCAGAATAAGCAGCCTCTAGACTGTAAGAAACACACACATTTTAACATCATTTTGATTGTCTAAAATTTACTGCAGCTAAAAATTACATTTGGTTTACAATGCATTTTGCCAGATATGTTGTCACTTGTCAAAGCTAAGAATTTTACATGCTGGGTTTTTTTATGGCACATTTAGCACTGATAAGTTGTCACACTCTTGCTTAATATGTTAACATTCTGTCTGTAAACTGTATATGCATAGCTACCTTTTTGAAGCAATATTGAGATTTACTTAAGAACGTGGGGCCCAATAAATACCATCAATGGTGCCTAGTCCAAGAGATGGTGGATCCTATAGGTAAACACCACCTCATCATGCACTAAAACTTACTAAAAAAAAAAAAAGATGTGAAGTTCACACATATAGAAAATGGACATTTTGTGAATACATATTACACGTATTGTAAAATAGATAGAGCTCATATGTAGAGTTTGTTTGATAAACTTTCCTACTACTTTGTCTAAATTAGAAGCAAATTGGTTGAACATTACTTCTACCTAAAATGGCAGAAAACGCACCTATCTTGGTGATGGACAGGACAGCTAGAGGGGATATGGAGGAGGCTGTTATTTTTTTTTTAATAGGTGTACTTTCACCAATTTACTGATAATTAATTGAAAGTAGATGATCGGTACAATTGCTGCCAATGCATTTTTTAAAGCTGTATTGTCATGAGTCAAATTTGATCATGTTAGGTTCTTGCATAGGTCCTATAGCATTGATAAGTTTCCACCCTCTTTCCTACATACACACATCTCTCCTGCATACACACAACTCTACTACTATCACACACGCAATTTTCCGAAATACACACACAACTCTCCTCCATACACAAACACAGTTCTAACACATATAGCTTTTCTACAGCTTTGAAGTATGCACTCACACCTCTGTTACATACACGCACTGTTTTGCTACATACTTGTACACAGCTTTCTTACATACACCAACAGCTCTCTTATATACTCATGCAGCTCCACACACACAAACACTTATATATATATATATATATATATATATGTACACTCATCCATCGTATACATTACCACATCTTGAAATTCCTTCCAGGAATGTGACTGATCACATGACCTGAAAGGTTCAATGGCTAATCAACAACTTTGTTTGATTGGGACCCTATCCATGCCACCTCACATATCAGGAGTGTCGTTCTTCTTTTCATAAAGAGGTCCAAGGGCTAGTCTTGCAGAAGTTTTTTCAGCTACACAGGATGCGCAACATCCGTGCAAGTCCTGGTGACTTTCTCCCCTGCACTGCACCGATCAGATAGATCAGTGTGGGGCAGGAGAAAGGAGAACAGTTCTTTCAGTGATCATGAAGGATGCTGTCAGTGTTTTCCTCCATCAGAATAAGCAGCCTCTAGACTGTAAGAAACACACACATTTTAACATCATTTTGATTGTCTAAAATTTACTGCAGCTAAAAATTACATTTGGTTTACAATGCATTTTGCCAGATATGTTGTCACTTGTCAAAGCTAAGAATTTTACATGCTGGGTTTTTTTATGGCACATTTAGCACTGATAAGTTGTCACACTCTTGCTTAATATGTTAACATTCTGTCTGTAAACTGTATATGCATAGCTACCTTTTTGAAGCAATATTGAGATTTACTTAAGAACGTGGGGCCCAATAAATACCATCAATGGTGCCCAGTCCAAGAGATGGTGGATCCTATAGGTAAACACCACCTCATCATGCACTAAAACTTACTAAAAAAAAAAAAAGATGTGAAGTTCACACATATAGAAAATGGACATTTTGTGAATACATATTACACGTATTGTAAAATAGATAGAGCTCATATGTAGAGTTTGTTTGATAAACTTTCCTACTACTTTGTCTAAATTAGAAGCAAATTGGTTGAACATTACTTCTACCTAAAATGGCAGAAAACGCACCTATCTTGGTGATGGACAGGACAGCTAGAGGGGATATGGAGGAGGCTGTTATTTTTTTTTTAATAGGTGTACTTTCACCAATTTACTGATAATTAATTGAAAGTAGATGATCGGTACAATTGCTGCCAATGCATTTTTTAAAGCTGTATTGTCATGAGTCAAATTTGATCATGTTAGGTTCTTGCATAGGTCCTATAGCATTGATAAGTTTCCACCCTCTTTCCTACATACACACATCTCTCCTGCATACACACAACTCTACTACTATCACACACGCAATTTTCCGAAATACACACACAACTCTCCTCCATACACAAACACAGTTCTAACACATATAGCTTTTCTACAGCTTTGAAGTATGCACTCACACCTCTGTTACATACACGCACTGTTTTGCTACATACTTGTACACAGCTTTCTTACATACACCAACAGCTCTCTTATATACTCATGCAGCTCCACACACACAAACACTTATATATATATATATATATATATATGTACACTCATCCATCGTATACATTACCACATCTTGAAATTCCTTCCAGGAATGTGACTGATCACATGACCTGAAAGGTTCAATGGCTAATCAACAACTTTGTTTGATTGGGACCCTATCCATGCCACCTCACATATCAGGAGTGTCGTTCTTCTTTTCATAAAGAGGTCCAAGGGCTAGTCTTGCAGAAGTTTTTTCAGCTACACAGGATGCGCAACATCCGTGCAAGTCCTGGTGACTTTCTCCCCTGCACTGCACCGATCAGATAGATCAGTGTGGGGCAGGAGAAAGGAGAACAGTTCTTTCAGTGATCATGAAGGATGCTGTCAGTGTTTTCCTCCATCAGAATAAGCAGCCTCTAGACTGTAAGAAACACACACATTTTAACATCATTTTGATTGTCTAAAATTTACTGCAGCTAAAAATTACATTTGGTTTACAATGCATTTTGCCAGATATGTTGTCACTTGTCAAAGCTAAGAATTTTACATGCTGGGTTTTTTTATGGCACATTTAGCACTGATAAGTTGTCACACTCTTGCTTAATATGTTAACATTCTGTCTGTAAACTGTATATGCATAGCTACCTTTTTGAAGCAATATTGAGATTTACTTAAGAACGTGGGGCCCAATAAATACCATCAATGGTGCCCAGTCCAAGAGATGGTGGATCCTATAGGTAAACACCACCTCATCATGCACTAAAACTTACTAAAAAAAAAAAAAGATGTGAAGTTCACACATATAGAAAATGGACATTTTGTGAATACATATTACACGTATTGTAAAATAGATAGAGCTCATATGTAGAGTTTGTTTGATAAACTTTCCTACTACTTTGTCTAAATTAGAAGCAAATTGGTTGAACATTACTTCTACCTAAAATGGCAGAAAACGCACCTATCTTGGTGATGGACAGGACAGCTAGAGGGGATATGGAGGAGGCTGTTATTTTTTTTTTAATAGGTGTACTTTCACCAATTTACTGATAATTAATTGAAAGTAGATGATCGGTACAATTGCTGCCAATGCATTTTTTAAAGCTGTATTGTCATGAGTCAAATTTGATCATGTTAGGTTCTTGCATAGGTCCTATAGCATTGATAAGTTTCCACCCTCTTTCCTACATACACACATCTCTCCTGCATACACACAACTCTACTACTATCACACACGCAATTTTCCGAAATACACACACAACTCTCCTCCATACACAAACACAGTTCTAACACATATAGCTTTTCTACAGCTTTGAAGTATGCACTCACACCTCTGTTACATACACGCACTGTTTTGCTACATACTTGTACACAGCTTTCTTACATACACCAACAGCTCTCTTATATACTCATGCAGCTCCACACACACACAAACACTTATATATATATATATATATATATATGTACACTCATCCATCGTATACATTACCACATCTTGAAATTCCTTCCAGGAATGTGACTGATCACATGACCTGAAAGGTTCAATGGCTAATCAACAACTTTGTTTGATTGGGACCCTATCCATGCCACCTCACATATCAGGAGTGTCGTTCTTCTTTTCATAAAGAGGTCCAAGGGCTAGTCTTGCAGAAGTTTTTTCAGCTACACAGGATGCGCAACATCCGTGCAAGTCCTGGTGACTTTCTCCCCTGCACTGCACCGATCAGATAGATCAGTGTGGGGCAGGAGAAAGGAGAACAGTTCTTTCAGTGATCATGAAGGATGCTGTCAGTGTTTTCCTCCATCAGAATAAGCAGCCTCTAGACTGTAAGAAACACACACATTTTAACATCATTTTGATTGTCTAAAATTTACTGCAGCTAAAAATTACATTTGGTTTACAATGCATTTTGCCAGATATGTTGTCACTTGTCAAAGCTAAGAATTTTACATGCTGGGTTTTTTTATGGCACATTTAGCACTGATAAGTTGTCACACTCTTGCTTAATATGTTAACATTCTGTCTGTAAACTGTATATGCATAGCTACCTTTTTGAAGCAATATTGAGATTTACTTAAGAACGTGGGGCCCAATAAATACCATCAATGGTGCCCAGTCCAAGAGATGGTGGATCCTATAGGTAAACACCACCTCATCATGCACTAAAACTTACTAAAAAAAAAAAAGATGTGAAGTTCACACATATAGAAAATGGACATTTTGTGAATACATATTACACGTATTGTAAAATAGATAGAGCTCATATGTAGAGTTTGTTTGATAAACTTTCCTACTACTTTGTCTAAATTAGAAGCAAATTGGTTGAACATTACTTCTACCTAAAATGGCAGAAAACGCACCTATCTTGGTGATGGACAGGACAGCTAGAGGGGATATGGAGGAGGCTGTTATTTTTTTTTTAATAGGTGTACTTTCACCAATTTACTGATAATTAATTGAAAGTAGATGATCGGTACAATTGCTGCCAATGCATTTTTTAAAGCTGTATTGTCATGAGTCAAATTTGATCATGTTAGGTTCTTGCATAGGTCCTATAGCATTGATAAGTTTCCACCCTCTTTCCTACATACACACATCTCTCCTGCATACACACAACTCTACTACTATCACACACGCAATTTTCCGAAATACACACACAACTCTCCTCCATACACAAACACAGTTCTAACACATATAGCTTTTCTACAGCTTTGAAGTATGCACTCACACCTCTGTTACATACACGCACTGTTTTGCTACATACTTGTACACAGCTTTCTTACATACACCAACAGCTCTCTTATATACTCATGCAGCTCCACACACACAAACACTTATATATATATATATATATATATGTACACTCATCCATCGTATACATTACCACATCTTGAAATTCCTTCCAGGAATGTGACTGATCACATGACCTGAAAGGTTCAATGGCTAATCAACAACTTTGTTTGATTGGGACCCTATCCATGCCACCTCACATATCAGGAGTGTCGTTCTTCTTTTCATAAAGAGGTCCAAGGGCTAGTCTTGCAGAAGTTTTTTCAGCTACACAGGATGCGCAACATCCGTGCAAGTCCTGGTGACTTTCTCCCCTGCACTGCACCGATCAGATAGATCAGTGTGGGGCAGGAGAAAGGAGAACAGTTCTTTCAGTGATCATGAAGGATGCTGTCAGTGTTTTCCTCCATCAGAATAAGCAGCCTCTAGACTGTAAGAAACACACACATTTTAACATCATTTTGATTGTCTAAAATTTACTGCAGCTAAAAATTACATTTGGTTTACAATGCATTTTGCCAGATATGTTGTCACTTGTCAAAGCTAAGAATTTTACATGCTGGGTTTTTTTATGGCACATTTAGCACTGATAAGTTGTCACACTCTTGCTTAATATGTTAACATTCTGTCTGTAAACTGTATATGCATAGCTACCTTTTTGAAGCAATATTGAGATTTACTTAAGAACGTGGGGCCCAATAAATACCATCAATGGTGCCCAGTCCAAGAGATGGTGGATCCTATAGGTAAACACCACCTCATCATGCACTAAAACTTACTAAAAAAAAAAAAAGATGTGAAGTTCACACATATAGAAAATGGACATTTTGTGAATACATATTACACGTATTGTAAAATAGATAGAGCTCATATGTAGAGTTTGTTTGATAAACTTTCCTACTACTTTGTCTAAATTAGAAGCAAATTGGTTGAACATTACTTCTACCTAAAATGGCAGAAAACGCACCTATCTTGGTGATGGACAGGACAGCTAGAGGGGATATGGAGGAGGCTGTTATTTTTTTTTTAATAGGTGTACTTTCACCAATTTACTGATAATTAATTGAAAGTAGATGATCGGTACAATTGCTGCCAATGCATTTTTTAAAGCTGTATTGTCATGAGTCAAATTTGATCATGTTAGGTTCTTGCATAGGTCCTATAGCATTGATAAGTTTCCACCCTCTTTCCTACATACACACATCTCTCCTGCATACACACAACTCTACTACTATCACACACGCAATTTTCCGAAATACACACACAACTCTCCTCCATACACAAACACAGTTCTAACACATATAGCTTTTCTACAGCTTTGAAGTATGCACTCACACCTCTGTTACATACACGCACTGTTTTGCTACATACTTGTACACAGCTTTCTTACATACACCAACAGCTCTCTTATATACTCATGCAGCTCCACACACACAAACACTTATATATATATATATATATATATATATATATATGTACACTCATCCATCGTATACATTACCACATCTTGAAATTCCTTCCAGAATGTGACTGATCACATGACCTGAAAGGTTCAATGGCTAATCAACAACTTTGTTTGATTGGGACCCTATCCATGCCACCTCACATATCAGGAGTGTCGTTCTTCTTTTCATAAAGAGGTCCAAGGGCTAGTCTTGCAGAAGTTTTTTCAGCTACACAGGATGCGCAACATCCGTGCAAGTCCTGGTGACTTTCTCCCCTGCACTGCACCGATCAGATAGATCAGTGTGGGGCAGGAGAAAGGAGAACAGTTCTTTCAGTGATCATGAAGGATGCTGTCAGTGTTTTCCTCCATCAGAATAAGCAGCCTCTAGACTGTAAGAAACACACACATTTTAACATCATTTTGATTGTCTAAAATTTACTGCAGCTAAAAAATTACATTTGGTTTACAATGCATTTTGCCAGATATGTTGTCACTTGTCAAAGCTAAGAATTTTACATGCTGGGTTTTTTTATGGCACATTTAGCACTGATAAGTTGTCACACTCTTGCTTAATATGTTAACATTCTGTCTGTAAACTGTATATGCATAGCTACCTTTTTGAAGCAATATTGAGATTTACTTAAGAACGTGGGGCCCAATAAATACCATCAATGGTGCCCAGTCCAAGAGATGGTGGATCCTATAGGTAAACACCACCTCATCATGCACTAAAACTTACTAAAAAAAAAAAAAGATGTGAAGTTCACACATATAGAAAATGGACATTTTGTGAATACATATTACACGTATTGTAAAATAGATAGAGCTCATATGTAGAGTTTGTTTGATAAACTTTCCTACTACTTTGTCTAAATTAGAAGCAAATTGGTTGAACATTACTTCTACCTAAAATGGCAGAAAACGCACCTATCTTGGTGATGGACAGGACAGCTAGAGGGGATATGGAGGAGGCTGTTATTTTTTTTTTAATAGGTGTACTTTCACCAATTTACTGATAATTAATTGAAAGTAGATGATCGGTACAATTGCTGCCAATGCATTTTTTAAAGCTGTATTGTCATGAGTCAAATTTGATCATGTTAGGTTCTTGCATAGGTCCTATAGCATTGATAAGTTTCCACCCTCTTTCCTACATACACACATCTCTCCTGCATACACACAACTCTACTACTATCACACACGCAATTTTCCGAAATACACACACAACTCTCCTCCATACACAAACACAGTTCTAACACATATAGCTTTTCTACAGCTTTGAAGTATGCACTCACACCTCTGTTACATACACGCACTGTTTTGCTACATACTTGTACACAGCTTTCTTACATACACCAACAGCTCTCTTATATACTCATGCAGCTCCACACACACAAACACTTATATATATATATATATATATATATGTACACTCATCCATCGTATACATTACCACATCTTGAAATTCCTTCCAGGAATGTGACTGATCACATGACCTGAAAGGTTCAATGGCTAATCAACAACTTTGTTTGATTGGGACCCTATCCATGCCACCTCACATATCAGGAGTGTCGTTCTTCTTTTCATAAAGAGGTCCAAGGGCTAGTCTTGCAGAAGTTTTTTCAGCTACACAGGATGCGCAACATCCGTGCAAGTCCTGGTGACTTTCTCCCCTGCACTGCACCGATCAGATAGATCAGTGTGGGGCAGGAGAAAGGAGAACAGTTCTTTCAGTGATCATGAAGGATGCTGTCAGTGTTTTCCTCCATCAGAATAAGCAGCCTCTAGACTGTAAGAAACACACACATTTTAACATCATTTTGATTGTCTAAAATTTACTGCAGCTAAAAATTACATTTGGTTTACAATGCATTTTGCCAGATATGTTGTCACTTGTCAAAGCTAAGAATTTTACATGCTGGGTTTTTTTATGGCACATTTAGCACTGATAAGTTGTCACACTCTTGCTTAATATGTTAACATTCTGTCTGTAAACTGTATATGCATAGCTACCTTTTTGAAGCAATATTGAGATTTACTTAAGAACGTGGGGCCCAATAAATACCATCAATGGTGCCCAGTCCAAGAGATGGTGGATCCTATAGGTAAACACCACCTCATCATGCACTAAAACTTACTAAAAAAAAAAAAAGATGTGAAGTTCACACATATAGAAAATGGACATTTTGTGAATACATATTACACGTATTGTAAAATAGATAGAGCTCATATGTAGAGTTTGTTTGATAAACTTTCCTACTACTTTGTCTAAATTAGAAGCAAATTGGTTGAACATTACTTCTACCTAAAATGGCAGAAAACGCACCTATCTTGGTGATGGACAGGACAGCTAGAGGGGATATGGAGGAGGCTGTTATTTTTTTTTTAATAGGTGTACTTTCACCAATTTACTGATAATTAATTGAAAGTAGATGATCGGTACAATTGCTGCCAATGCATTTTTTAAAGCTGTATTGTCATGAGTCAAATTTGATCATGTTAGGTTCTTGCATAGGTCCTATAGCATTGATAAGTTTCCACCCTCTTTCCTACATACACACATCTCTCCTGCATACACACAACTCTACTACTATCACACACGCAATTTTCCGAAATACACACACAACTCTCCTCCATACACAAACACAGTTCTAACACATATAGCTTTTCTACAGCTTTGAAGTATGCACTCACACCTCTGTTACATACACGCACTGTTTTGCTACATACTTGTACACAGCTTTCTTACATACACCAACAGCTCTCTTATATACTCATGCAGCTCCACACACACAAACACTTATATATATATATATATATATATATATGTACACTCATCCATCGTATACATTACCACATCTTGAAATTCCTTCCAGGAATGTGACTGATCACATGACCTGAAAGGTTCAATGGCTAATCAACAACTTTGTTTGATTGGGACCCTATACATGCCACCTCACATATCAGGAGTGTCGTTCTTCTTTTCATAAAGAGGTCCAAGGGCTAGTCTTGCAGAAGTTTTTTCAGCTACACAGGATGCGCAACATCCGTGCAAGTCCTGGTGACTTTCTCCCCTGCACTGCACCGATCAGATAGATCAGTGTGGGGCAGGAGAAAGGAGAACAGTTCTTTCAGTGATCATGAAGGATGCTGTCAGTGTTTTCCTCCATCAGAATAAGCAGCCTCTAGACTGTAAGAAACACACACATTTTAACATCATTTTGATTGTCTAAAATTTACTGCAGCTAAAAATTACATTTGGTTTACAATGCATTTTGCCAGATATGTTGTCACTTGTCAAAGCTAAGAATTTTACATGCTGGGTTTTTTTATGGCACATTTAGCACTGATAAGTTGTCACACTCTTGCTTAATATGTTAACATTCTGTCTGTAAACTGTATATGCATAGCTACCTTTTTGAAGCAATATTGAGATTTACTTAAGAACGTGGGGCCCAATAAATACCATCAATGGTGCCCAGTCCAAGAGATGGTGGATCCTATAGGTAAACACCACCTCATCATGCACTAAAACTTACTAAAAAAAAAAAAAGATGTGAAGTTCACACATATAGAAAATGGACATTTTGTGAATACATATTACACGTATTGTAAAATAGATAGAGCTCATATGTAGAGTTTGTTTGATAAACTTTCCTACTACTTTGTCTAAATTAGAAGCAAATTGGTTGAACATTACTTCTACCTAAAATGGCAGAAAACGCACCTATCTTGGTGATGGACAGGACAGCTAGAGGGGATATGGAGGAGGCTGTTATTTTTTTTTTAATAGGTGTACTTTCACCAATTTACTGATAATTAATTGAAAGTAGATGATCGGTACAATTGCTGCCAATGCATTTTTTAAAGCTGTATTGTCATGAGTCAAATTTGATCATGTTAGGTTCTTGCATAGGTCCTATAGCATTGATAAGTTTCCACCCTCTTTCCTACATACACACATCTCTCCTGCATACACACAACTCTACTACTATCACACACGCAATTTTCCGAAATACACACACAACTCTCCTCCATACACAAACACAGTTCTAACACATATAGCTTTTCTACAGCTTTGAAGTATGCACTCACACCTCTGTTACATACACGCACTGTTTTGCTACATACTTGTACACAGCTTTCTTACATACACCAACAGCTCTCTTATATACTCATGCAGCTCCACACACACAAACACTTATATATATATATATATATATATATGTACACTCATCCATCGTATACATTACCACATCTTGAAATTCCTTCCAGGAATGTGACTGATCACATGACCTGAAAGGTTCAATGGCTAATCAACAACTTTGTTTGATTGGGACCCTATCCATGCCACCTCACATATCAGGAGTGTCGTTCTTCTTTTCATAAAGAGGTCCAAGGGCTAGTCTTGCAGAAGTTTTTTCAGCTACACAGGATGCGCAACATCCGTGCAAGTCCTGGTGACTTTCTCCCCTGCACTGCACCGATCAGATAGATCAGTGTGGGGCAGGAGAAAGGAGAACAGTTCTTTCAGTGATCATGAAGGATGCTGTCAGTGTTTTCCTCCATCAGAATAAGCAGCCTCTAGACTGTAAGAAACACACACATTTTAACATCATTTTGATTGTCTAAAATTTACTGCAGCTAAAAATTACATTTGGTTTACAATGCATTTTGCCAGATATGTTGTCACTTGTCAAAGCTAAGAATTTTACATGCTGGGTTTTTTTATGGCACATTTAGCACTGATAAGTTGTCACACTCTTGCTTAATATGTTAACATTCTGTCTGTAAACTGTATATGCATAGCTACCTTTTTGAAGCAATATTGAGATTTACTTAAGAACGTGGGGCCCAATAAATACCATCAATGGTGCCCAGTCCAAGAGATGGTGGATCCTATAGGTAAACACCACCTCATCATGCACTAAAACTTACTAAAAAAAAAAAAAGATGTGAAGTTCACACATATAGAAAATGGACATTTTGTGAATACATATTACACGTATTGTAAAATAGATAGAGCTCATATGTAGAGTTTGTTTGATAAACTTTCCTACTACTTTGTCTAAATTAGAAGCAAATTGGTTGAACATTACTTCTACCTAAAATGGCAGAAAACGCACCTATCTTGGTGATGGACAGGACAGCTAGAGGGGATATGGAGGAGGCTGTTATTTTTTTTTTAATAGGTGTACTTTCACCAATTTACTGATAATTAATTGAAAGTAGATGATCGGTACAATTGCTGCCAATGCATTTTTTAAAGCTGTATTGTCATGAGTCAAATTTGATCATGTTAGGTTCTTGCATAGGTCCTATAGCATTGATAAGTTTCCACCCTCTTTCCTACATACACACATCTCTCCTGCATACACACAACTCTACTACTATCACACACGCAATTTTCCGAAATACACACACAACTCTCCTCCATACACAAACACAGTTCTAACACATATAGCTTTTCTACAGCTTTGAAGTATGCACTCACACCTCTGTTACATACACGCACTGTTTTGCTACATACTTGTACACAGCTTTCTTACATACACCAACAGCTCTCTTATATACTCATGCAGCTCCACACACACAAACACTATATATATATATATATATATATATATGTACACTCATCCATCGTATACATTACCACATCTTGAAATTCCTTCCAGGAATGTGACTGATCACATGACCTGAAAGGTTCAATGGCTAATCAACAACTTTGTTTGATTGGGACCCTATCCATGCCACCTCACATATCAGGAGTGTCGTTCTTCTTTTCATAAAGAGGTCCAAGGGCTAGTCTTGCAGAAGTTTTTTCAGCTACACAGGATGCGCAACATCCGTGCAAGTCCTGGTGACTTTCTCCCCTGCACTGCACCGATCAGATAGATCAGTGTGGGGCAGGAGAAAGGAGAACAGTTCTTTCAGTGATCATGAAGGATGCTGTCAGTGTTTTCCTCCATCAGAATAAGCAGCCTCTAGACTGTAAGAAACACACACATTTTAACATCATTTTGATTGTCTAAAATTTACTGCAGCTAAAAATTACATTTGGTTTACAATGCATTTTGCCAGATATGTTGTCACTTGTCAAAGCTAAGAATTTTACATGCTGGGTTTTTTTATGGCACATTTAGCACTGATAAGTTGTCACACTCTTGCTTAATATGTTAACATTCTGTCTGTAAACTGTATATGCATAGCTACCTTTTTGAAGCAATATTGAGATTTACTTAAGAACGTGGGGCCCAATAAATACCATCAATGGTGCCCAGTCCAAGAGATGGTGGATCCTATAGGTAAACACCACCTCATCATGCACTAAAACTTACTAAAAAAAAAAAAAGATGTGAAGTTCACACATATAGAAAATGGACATTTTGTGAATACATATTACACGTATTGTAAAATAGATAGAGCTCATATGTAGAGTTTGTTTGATAAACTTTCCTACTACTTTGTCTAAATTAGAAGCAAATTGGTTGAACATTACTTCTACCTAAAATGGCAGAAAACGCACCTATCTTGGTGATGGACAGGACAGCTAGAGGGGATATGGAGGAGGCTGTTATTTTTTTTTTAATAGGTGTACTTTCACCAATTTACTGATAATTAATTGAAAGTAGATGATCGGTACAATTGCTGCCAATGCATTTTTTAAAGCTGTATTGTCATGAGTCAAATTTGATCATGTTAGGTTCTTGCATAGGTCCTATAGCATTGATAAGTTTCCACCCTCTTTCCTACATACACACATCTCTCCTGCATACACACAACTCTACTACTATCACACACGCAATTTTCCGAAATACACACACAACTCTCCTCCATACACAAACACAGTTCTAACACATATAGCTTTTCTACAGCTTTGAAGTATGCACTCACACCTCTGTTACATACACGCACTGTTTTGCTACATACTTGTACACAGCTTTCTTACATACACCAACAGCTCTCTTATATACTCATGCAGCTCCACACACACAAACACTTATATATATATATATATATATATATATATATGTACACTCATCCATCGTATACATTACCACATCTTGAAATTCCTTCCAGGAATGTGACTGATCACATGACCTGAAAGGTTCAATGGCTAATCAACAACTTTGTTTGATTGGGACCCTATCCATGCCACCTCACATATCAGGAGTGTCGTTCTTCTTTTCATAAAGAGGTCCAAGGGCTAGTCTTGCAGAAGTTTTTTCAGCTACACAGGATGCGCAACATCCGTGCAAGTCCTGGTGACTTTCTCCCCTGCACTGCACCGATCAGATAGATCAGTGTGGGGCAGGAGAAAGGAGAACAGTTCTTTCAGTGATCATGAAGGATGCTGTCAGTGTTTTCCTCCATCAGAATAAGCAGCCTCTAGACTGTAAGAAACACACACATTTTAACATCATTTTGATTGTCTAAAATTTACTGCAGCTAAAAATTACATTTGGTTTACAATGCATTTTGCCAGATATGTTGTCACTTGTCAAAGCTAAGAATTTTACATGCTGGGTTTTTTTATGGCACATTTAGCACTGATAAGTTGTCACACTCTTGCTTAATATGTTAACATTCTGTCTGTAAACTGTATATGCATAGCTACCTTTTTGAAGCAATATTGAGATTTACTTAAGAACGTGGGGCCCAATAAATACCATCAATGGTGCCCAGTCCAAGAGATGGTGGATCCTATAGGTAAACACCACCTCATCATGCACTAAAACTTACTAAAAAAAAAAAAAGATGTGAAGTTCACACATATAGAAAATGGACATTTTGTGAATACATATTACACGTATTGTAAAATAGATAGAGCTCATATGTAGAGTTTGTTTGATAAACTTTCCTACTACTTTGTCTAAATTAGAAGCAAATTGGTTGAACATTACTTCTACCTAAAATGGCAGAAAACGCACCTATCTTGGTGATGGACAGGACAGCTAGAGGGGATATGGAGGAGGCTGTTATTTTTTTTTTAATAGGTGTACTTTCACCAATTTACTGATAATTAATTGAAAGTAGATGATCGGTACAATTGCTGCCAATGCATTTTTTAAAGCTGTATTGTCATGAGTCAAATTTGATCATGTTAGGTTCTTGCATAGGTCCTATAGCATTGATAAGTTTCCACCCTCTTTCCTACATACACACATCTCTCCTGCATACACACAACTCTACTACTATCACACACGCAATTTTCCGAAATACACACACAACTCTCCTCCATACACAAACACAGTTCTAACACATATAGCTTTTCTACAGCTTTGAAGTATGCACTCACACCTCTGTTACATACACGCACTGTTTTGCTACATACTTGTACACAGCTTTCTTACATACACCAACAGCTCTCTTATATACTCATGCAGCTCCACACACACAAACACTTATATATATATATATATATATATATGTACACTCATCCATCGTATACATTACCACATCTTGAAATTCCTTCCAGGAATGTGACTGATCACATGACCTGAAAGGTTCAATGGCTAATCAACAACTTTGTTTGATTGGGACCCTATCCATGCCACCTCACATATCAGGAGTGTCGTTCTTCTTTTCATAAAGAGGTCCAAGGGCTAGTCTTGCAGAAGTTTTTTCAGCTACACAGGATGCGCAACATCCGTGCAAGTCCTGGTGACTTTCTCCCCTGCACTGCACCGATCAGATAGATCAGTGTGGGGCAGGAGAAAGGAGAACAGTTCTTTCAGTGATCATGAAGGATGCTGTCAGTGTTTTCCTCCATCAGAATAAGCAGCCTCTAGACTGTAAGAAACACACACATTTTAACATCATTTTGATTGTCTAAAATTTACTGCAGCTAAAAATTACATTTGGTTTACAATGCATTTTGCCAGATATGTTGTCACTTGTCAAAGCTAAGAATTTTACATGCTGGGTTTTTTTATGGCACATTTAGCACTGATAAGTTGTCACACTCTTGCTTAATATGTTAACATTCTGTCTGTAAACTGTATATGCATAGCTACCTTTTTGAAGCAATATTGAGATTTACTTAAGAACGTGGGGCCCAATAAATACCATCAATGGTGCCCAGTCCAAGAGATGGTGGATCCTATAGGTAAACACCACCTCATCATGCACTAAAACTTACTAAAAAAAAAAAAAGATGTGAAGTTCACACATATAGAAAATGGACATTTTGTGAATACATATTACACGTATTGTAAAATAGATAGAGCTCATATGTAGAGTTTGTTTGATAAACTTTCCTACTACTTTGTCTAAATTAGAAGCAAATTGGTTGAACATTACTTCTACCTAAAATGGCAGAAAACGCACCTATCTTGGTGATGGACAGGACAGCTAGAGGGGATATGGAGGAGGCTGTTATTTTTTTTTTAATAGGTGTACTTTCACCAATTTACTGATAATTAATTGAAAGTAGATGATCGGTACAATTGCTGCCAATGCATTTTTTAAAGCTGTATTGTCATGAGTCAAATTTGATCATGTTAGGTTCTTGCATAGGTCCTATAGCATTGATAAGTTTCCACCCTCTTTCCTACATACACACATCTCTCCTGCATACACACAACTCTACTACTATCACACACGCAATTTTCCGAAATACACACACAACTCTCCTCCATACACAAACACAGTTCTAACACATATAGCTTTTCTACAGCTTTGAAGTATGCACTCACACCTCTGTTACATACACGCACTGTTTTGCTACATACTTGTACACAGCTTTCTTACATACACCAACAGCTCTCTTATATACTCATGCAGCTCCACACACACAAACACTTATATATATATATATATATATATATATATGTACACTCATCCATCGTATACATTACCACATCTTGAAATTCCTTCCAGGAATGTGACTGATCACATGACCTGAAAGGTTCAATGGCTAATCAACAACTTTGTTTGATTGGGACCCTATCCATGCCACCTCACATATCAGGAGTGTCGTTCTTCTTTTCATAAAGAGGTCCAAGGGCTAGTCTTGCAGAAGTTTTTTCAGCTACACAGGATGCGCAACATCCGTGCAAGTCCTGGTGACTTTCTCCCCTGCACTGCACCGATCAGATAGATCAGTGTGGGGCAGGAGAAAGGAGAACAGTTCTTTCAGTGATCATGAAGGATGCTGTCAGTGTTTTCCTCCATCAGAATAAGCAGCCTCTAGACTGTAAGAAACACACACATTTTAACATCATTTTGATTGTCTAAAATTTACTGCAGCTAAAAATTACATTTGGTTTACAATGCATTTTGCCAGATATGTTGTCACTTGTCAAAGCTAAGAATTTTACATGCTGGGTTTTTTTATGGCACTTTAGCACTGATAAGTTGTCACACTCTTGCTTAATATGTTAACATTCTGTCTGTAAACTGTATATGCATAGCTACCTTTTTGAAGCAATATTGAGATTTACTTAAGAACGTGGGGCCCAATAAATACCATCAATGGTGCCCAGTCCAAGAGATGGTGGATCCTATAGGTAAACACCACCTCATCATGCACTAAAACTTACTAAAAAAAAAAAAGATGTGAAGTTCACACATATAGAAAATGGACATTTTGTGAATACATATTACACGTATTGTAAAATAGATAGAGCTCATATGTAGAGTTTGTTT